>NC_069503.1:397668540-397958540 GCF_027579735.1 Bombina bombina | reverse complement strand
TTAAGGTAGCATTTTTACATTGTTCTATTATGCCTGATGAAATGGCTTGCAAGCCAAGAACATGTTGCAAATGAAGGTGTCTATTGGTACATATTGAACCCTCTATTTTTGTACACTTTTATAATTACTTTTAATGAAATTATTAGAGTATTATATTCATGAGTATGGGGAACTTACCCATGGATATCTAATGGTAAGATTTATGTGGGCAACGTTTCTCAAATATAAAACATATTAGAAAATCAAATGATTAAATTAAAAAATTATTATAAAAAAAATCAACTAGATTACAAGTTGTGCGTTCATCTTTTAACGCTGAAAATATGGTATTTTCAGCATTAAAACACCAACGCAGCCATTGCAAGTCTTGTCGGTATAGCTGTACCGCAAGCCTTTTAGCCTGTAACGCAACGTCAGTACCGCACTCTTAAAAACTATGTTTTTTCATGGGATTCCCATAGCGCTGCCATTACGAGTTTTGCGGTGAGGCTAAAAACCTGCATTACAGCCTAAGATCCGTACCACAAGATCCGTACCACAAGATCCGTACCACCATTTAAAAGCAGTAGTTATGAGTTTTATTCTACAAATCTGTAACATAGAACTCATAACTAAACTGCTACCAAGTGCACTAATACCCATAAACTGCCTATTAACCCCTAAACCAAGGCCCTCCCGCATCGCAAACAATATATTAAATTTATTAACCCCTAATCTGCCCTCCGCCCACATCGGCCCCACTATACTAAAGTTATTAAGCCCTACACCGCCGCAACTATAATAAACCTATTAACCCCTAAACCAAAAGCTCCCCACAATAAAATATACTAAACAAAACTATTAACACCTAAACCGAAAGCCCCCCACATCACAATAAACTAATTTAAACTAGTAACCCCTAAACCTAACGCCCCCCTAACTTTAGATTAAAATTTCAATTTCCCTATCTTAAATTAAATCTTACCTGTCAAATTAAAAAAACTAACGCCTAGATTACGAGTTTGGCGTTAGCCTTAAAAAGCAGTGTTGAGAGGTCCCAACGCTGCTTTTTTCCTAACGCTGTTATTACGAGTCTGACAGGTACAGGCTCACCGCTCACTTTTCTTCAGCGACTCGAGGCTACCGCAAATCCCCTTACGTCAATTGCGTATCCTATCTTTTTAATGGGATTTGCCTAACGCTGGTATTACGAGTCTTGGAAGAAGTGAGCGGTACATCCTCTCCTGTCAAGACTTCTACCGCATTTTAAAGTCAGTAGTTAAGAGTTTTATGGGATAACGCCGGAACATAAAACTCTTAACTAAAGTGCTAAAAAGTACACTAACACCAATAAACTACCTATTAACCCCTAAACCGAGGCCCCCCCCACATCGGAAACACTTAAATAAATATATTAACCCCTAATCTGCAGACCGGACATCGCCGCCACTGTAATAAATATATTAACCCCTAATCCGCCGCACTCCCGCCTCGCAAACACTAGTTAAATTTTATTAACCCCTAATCTGCCGTCCCTAACCCCGCCGACACCTACTTACATTTATTAACCCCTAATCTGCCACCCCCAACGTCGCCGCTACTATATTAAAGGTATTAACCCCTAAACCTAAGTCTAAACCTCACCCTAACCCCCCTAACTTAAATATAATTTAAATTAAACGAAATAAAATTACTACAATTAAATAAATTAATCCTATTTAAAACTAAATACTTACCTATAAAATAAAACCTAAGCTAGCTACAATATAACTAATAGTTACATTGTAGCTAGCTTATGATTTATATTTATTTTACAGGCAACTTTGTATTTATTTTAACTAGGTACAATAGTTATTAAATAGTTATTAACTATATAATAACTACCTAGCTAAAATAAGTACAAAATTACCTGTAAAATAAATCCTAACCTAAATTACAATGACACCTAACACTACACTATCATTAAATAAATTACCTAAACTACCTACAATTAAATACAATAAAATAAAATAAATTAAGAAAAAAACAAACACTAAATTACAAAAAAAAAAAGAATTACAAGAATTTTAAACTAATTACACCTAATCTAATCCCCCTAATAAAATAAAAAATCCCCCCAAAATAATAAAATTCCCTACCCTATACTAAATTACAAATAGCCCTTAAAAGGGCCTTTTGTGGGGCATTGCCCCAAAATAATCAGCTCTTTCACCTGTAAAAAAAAATACAATAACCCCCCAACATTACAACCCACCACCCACACACCCAACCCTACTCTAAAACCCACCCAATCCCCCCTTAAAAAACCTAACACTACCCCCCTGAAGATCTCCGTACCTTGAGCCGTCTTCACCCAGCTGGGCACAAGTGGACCTCCAGAGGGGCAGAAGTCTTCATCCGATCTGGGCAGAAGATATCCTCCAAGCGGCAGAAGTCTTCATCCATGCGGCATCTTCTATCTTCATCCATCCGGAGCGGAGCGGGTCCATCTTCAAGCCAGCCGACACAGAGCCATCCTCTTCAAACGACGTCCTAACACTGAATGAAGGTTCCTTTAAATGACGTCATCCAAGATGGCGTCCGTTGAATTCCGATTGGCTGATAGGATTCTATCAGCCAATCGGAATTAAGGTAGGAAAAATCCTATTGGCTGATCCAATCAGCCAATAGGATTGAAGTTCAATCCTATTGGCTGATTGGATCAGCCAATAGGATTGAGCTCGCATTCTATTGGCTGTTCCAATCAGCCAATAGAATGCAAGCTCAATCCTGTTGGCTGATTGGATCTTACTTTGGGGCAATGCCCTGCAAAAGGCCTTTTTAAGGGCTATTTGTAATTTAGTATAAGGTAGGGAATTTTATTATTTTGGGGGGATTTTTTATTTTATTAGGGGGATTAGATTAGGTGTAATTAGTTTAAAATTCTTGTAATTCTTTTTTTTTCTTCTGTAATTTAGTGGGGTTTTTTTTTCCGTAATTTAGTTTATTTAATTTAATTTAATTGTATTTAATTGTAGGTAGTTTAGGTAATTTATTTAATGATAGTGTAGTGTTAGGTGTAATTGTAATTTAGGTTAGGATTTATTTTACAGGTAATTTTGTACTTATTTTTGCAAGGTAGTTATTAAATAGTTAATAACTATTTAATAACTATTGCACCTAGTTAAAATAAATACCAAGTTGCCTGTAAAATAAATATAAATCATAAGCTAGCTACAATGTAACTTTTAGTTATATTGTAGCTAGCTTAGGGTTTATTTTATCAGTAAGTATTTAGTTTTAAATAGGATTAATTTATTTAATTATGTTAAATTTATTTCGTTTAATTTAAATTATATTTAAGTTAGGGGGGTTAGACTTAGGGTTAGACTTAGGTTTAGGGGTTCATAAATTTAATATAGCAGCGGCGATGTTGAGGTCGGAAGATTAGGGGTTAATAAATTTAATATAGTTGCAGAAATGTTGGGGGGGCAGATTAGGGGTTAATAACTATAATGTAGGTGGCGGCGATGTTGGGGGCAGTAGATTATGGGTTCAAAGGGATAATGTAGGTGGCGGCGGTGTCCGGAGCGGCAGATTAGGGGTTAATAATATAATGTAGGTGTCAGAGATAGCGGGGGTGGCAGATTAGGGGTTAATAAGTGTAATATTAGGGGTGTTTAGACTCGAGGTTCATGTTAGGGTGTTATGTGTAAACATAGATTTATTTCCCCATAGGAAACAATGGGGCTGCGTTAGAAGCTGGACGCTGCTTTTTTGCAGGTGTTAGGTTTTTTTTTCAGCCAGCTCAGCCCCATTGTTTCCTATGGGGAAATCGTGCACAAGCACGTTTAGCCAGCTTACCGCTACCGTAAGCAACGCTGGTATTGAGGTGAGATGTGGAGCTAAATTTTGCTCTACGCTCACCTTTTTGTGGCTAACGCTGGGTTTAAAAAAAAACCTGTAATACCAGCGTTGTCTTAAGGGAGCGGTGGGGAAAAAAGGCTCGTTAGCACCGCAAGCCTTACAGACAAAAACTCGGAATCTCGCCATAAGTTTAAACTAACAATTAAACTAATATAATTACTAAACTAAAATTAAACTATCAATTAACTAAAACTAAACTACACATTAAAAAAATCCTAACACTACTCTAAAAATTACAAAGTATAAAAATACAAAAAAAAAAAGACTAAATTACAAAAAAATAACAAACACTAAATTACAGACCCCCCCCCCCCAAATTATCAAAAATAAAAAAATGAATTACACCTAATCTAATAGCCCAATCAAAATAAAAAAGTCCACCCAAAATAAAAAAAAACCTAGCCTACAATAAACTATCAATAGCCCTTAAAAGGGCTTTTTGTGGGGCATTGCCCCAAAGATATCAGCTCTTTTACCTGTAAAAAAATTACCCCTGCAACAGTAAAACCCACCACCCAACCAACCCCCGAAAATTAAAAACCTAACTCAAAAAAAAAACCAACTAAGCTACCCATTGCCCTGAAAAGGGCATTTGGATGGGCATTGCCCTTAAAAGGGCATTTTGCTCTTTTACATTGCCCTAAACTGAAAAAAAAAACACCCAAAAAATCCTTAAAAAAAACCCTGAAGATCCACTTTTTACAGTTTTTGAAGTCCCGCTTGAACGATCTTCATCCAGGCGGCGAGAAGTCTTCATCCAGGCGGCCTCTTCAATCTTCATCCAGGTGCCATATTCTATCTTGATCCCGGCGACGTGGAGCGGGTCCATCCTGAAGACATCCGGCACAGAGCATCCTCGCTGCCGTACACCGAATCTTCAATGCAAGGGATGCGATTCAAGATGGCATCCTTTGCATTCCTGCATTTTGCGGATGTCTTTAGGATGGACCTGATCCGCTCCCCCGGGATCAAGATAGAAGATGCCGCCTGGATGAAGATTGAAGAGGCCGACTGGATGAAGACTTCTAACCGCTTGGTTGAAGACTTCGCCACCGGGATGAAGATTAAAGAGGCTGCCTGGAAGACTTCTTGCCGCTTGGATGAGGAATTACTGCTGGGATGAAGATTGAAGGGGCAGTCTGGATGAAGACTTCTCGCCGCCTGGATGAAGATCGTTCAAGCGGGACTTCAAAAACTAGTGATAGGTTTTTTAAAGTTTTTTTTGTTTTTTTTTTGTTTAGGTTTTTGGCAATGTAAAAGAGCTTAACACCCATTCAAATGCCCATTTCAGGGCAATGGGTAGCTTAGGTTTTTTTTAGAGTTAGGTTTTTTTATTTTGGGGGGTTGGTTGGGTGGTGTGTTTTACTGTTGGGGGGGGGGTTGTATTTTTTTTACAGGTAAAAGAGCTGATATCTTTGGGGCAATGCCCCACAAAAAGCCCTTTTAAGGGCTATTGGTAGTTAATTGTAGGCTAGGTTTTTTTTATTTTGGGTGGGCTTTTTTATTTTGATAGGGCTATTAGATTATGTGTAATTGCTTTTTATTTTTGAAAAATTTGTTTTTTATTTTTTGTAATTTAGTGGGTTTTTTTTGTAAATTTTAGTTTTTAGTGTAAGGCAGGTTAGGTTTTATTTGACAGGTAAGTTTGTATTTATTTTAACTAGGTAGTTAGTAAATAGTTAATAACTATTTACTAACTAGTCTACCTAGTTAAAATAAATACAAACTTACCTGTGAAATAAAAATAAAACCTAAGCTAGCTACAATATAACTATTAGTTTTTATTTCACAGGTAAGTATTAGTTAAAGGGATACTAACACCACATTTTTTCTTTCATGATTTAGATAGAGCATGCAATTTTAAGCAACTTTCTAATTTACTCCTATTATCAATTTTTCTTTGTTCTCATGTTATCTTGATGTGAAAAAGCAGTAATAAAAGGTTAGGAGCCGGCCCATTTTTAGTTCAGCACCTTAGTAGAGCTTGCTGATTGGTTTGCTACATTTAGCTACAAATCAGCAAGTGCTACCCAGGTGCTGAACAAAAAATGGTCCGGCTCTAAAGCTTACAGTACTGCTTTTTCAAATCAAGATAGCATGAGAACAAAGAAAAATGGATAATAGGAGTAAATTAGAAAGGTGCTTAAAATCTCATGCTCTATCTGAATCATGAAAGAAAAAAAATTAGGTTTAGTATCCCTTTAATAATTGTAACTTTTGTTTAGCTAGTTTAATTTTGTTAAAGTTAGGGGGTGTTAGGGTTACGTTAGGGTTACCTTAGGGTTAGGGGTTAATAGTTTAATTTAGATTTTTGCAGTGAGGGGGACATGACGGTTTAGGGGTTAATAGATTTATTTAGTGGTAGTGATGTGGGAGGCAAGAGGTTTAGGGGTTATTAACTTTATTTAGTTGCAGTGATGTCGGGGAGCGGCGGAATAGGGGTTAATAACTTTAATATAGTGGAAGCGATGTTGCCATGTGGTGGAATAGGGGTTAATAACTTTGGTATATTGGCGGTGATATCGGGAGCGGCAGATTATGGGTTAATAGCTTTATTTAGGTTTCAGCAATATTGGTGTCAGCAGATTAGGGGTTAATAACTTTATGTAGGTGCCGGCAATGTGAGTGGGGGGCAGATTAGGAGTGTTTAGACGTGGGGTTTATGTTAGGGTGTTAGGTTTAAATGTTAGTTTTCTTTCAGCATAGACATCAATGGGGATGCGTTACAGAGCTTTTCTTTCCGCAATCGCAGGTGTTAGGTTTTTTTCTGACACGCTCTCCCCATTGATGTCTATGGGGAAAGCGTGCACAAGCACGTCATAATAACGCTTGTTTTTGGTGCGGTATGGAGCTCAACGGAACCATATCGCCTGCACAAGCTGGGTTTTTTTAAAACTTGTAATGGCTGCGCTTAAATAACGCAACTTTTCTTGCATTCGTTAATTTCCCTATAGCACTCAAAACTCGTAATCTAACTGTTTATGAATTAAAACTATGCAATTGCTTCTTTAAATGGGATTGGATTTAGGACATGTCAATCAACCTATGAACCATACATTGAATTTACAAGAGATCATGTCCGATTGGCTGGGCACTGAAAGAATTAACCATTGGACATAGACTACTTTACTATTTATTGCACACAGTGAGCATCTTGATATAGGCCATATAGGCCAAACGCATAGATGAGAGCTCACTGTATCTGATATTAGCAGAGCGACCCAGTAGAAGTGTTTACTCAGTCTGGAGGAATTCACTGTGGAGCAAATTGAATTGTTTTCAGTTTGGATGGCAGAGTAATCTAGATGATCGAATCACTCGCTGTAAAGCCACAATCAAAGCTTAACACTGCTTATGAGCATTTTGAGGTTGACATTCACGAGGTAGAATAGACTATGAATTTCCCAGAGTAACAGGGTTACAAAGCATCTAACGTTCGGAGTTACACACACCCATTGATAGTGTATCACAGAATATCCAGCCTCTGACAGGCTTGAACAAAAACAAACAACACTTGGGAATAAACCACAAGATAAAATAGCAGCGCTTTGCAAAAACAATTAAAAAAGATACACAATGTGCACCTTAGAACAGTCTTACTAATCGTAGGTCCTTTAGTATGGAGTTAGGAACTGTAGCAAGACATGAAGTTGCAGGGTGGCTTTAACACAATTCACATCACTCCCTGTGGGTCCGAATGCAGCCGCTCACTGTTCCTGAATGTTCCTCTTCCTACAGGCAGAGGTAGAAATCAAAGGACTGAAAAAAGGGAACAGCGCAAGGACCAGATTCAAGGTAGTATTTTTTTTTTATTTTTTTTTTAAAAGATTTTTTATTGAAGTTTCAAAAAGCACAAAGTATACAAAATACAACATTTGCCCAATCATAAAATAAACATTAGAGTACAACACAAAAATTGTGACACCCATTATATCTGTTAGGCTAGTAGAGGAGTAACTGAACTATATATCAAGTTAAGTCATACATTTTTAGGGCTCAGAGAAATAAACATAACCATAATAATACAATAAGGCCAGCCTTAACATGTAGAAACCTATGTTGTGTCTAGGGAGGTGTCAGATATATGCTTGGGCGAACTGAAATGAAACTTCATTTTTATATTTTAATAATTGTAATCTGGTCTCCACATCTCTAGGATGAATAAAATGAGAATTTCTGCGATGATGTGGGGAGTTAGCTTTTAGAATGACCATAAGTAGGTCGTAGAGCACTGGAAGGAAGAGGGATTACAGTGGGCAAGAGCCACTCGAGTTGTGGGAGGGGGGAGGGAAGGGGGAGGAGAAAGCAGGGGGCGGAGCCTACTTTGGTAAGGCTGCAGTATGGGTTTGTTTATAAATCTATGTATGCCATATATGTACAAAGCAATGGCTAAGATAGGGAACTATGAGAGGCATCTTATGTGCTATGTGTATCTATGGGGCGAGGGTATATATATCATTGGAAGCTGGGGAGGGGGGGAGAGCAGAACATTCTATGTACCCCCTAAGTGAAGTTATGTTGTAGTTGGAGTGATGAGACACCATATACGGATACATATAAAACTAGCATATAAACAATTTCAGCAAGTGCAGGAACATTAGACAATAACACAGGAGAATCAAACACAGTAGAATTCTGATAAAAAATAAAAACTATGATGAACTGTTAAGCTAGAAAATGAGGTCATTACAGTATACATAACAAACGGTACATGTGTATATGATTGAGACCTTTATCTGACCTCAGTATCGAACAGGCTTGAGGAGGGCACAAGGGATTGTAGCTTCTGTAATCGAGGATTTTAAAGGGGACATAAATTAATTAGGGAGATTCAACCTCAGTTATAACATTAGAATACTACCAACCGCTGAAAAGAAAGGAAACACAAAAATTGACCCCGAGGGCATAACCTCTGAGGTGTAGAATGTACGTAGTCAATGTTTAACCTATGCCTGACTTATGTAGTTGTAAAATAAAGAGAGGGGTAATGTTAAATAAGTGGAAATGGCATATGTGTAAGCTTAGTGAGGGTAGCGGGAAGTAAGTACCTGAGGCTTAAAATAACATTAACTAAAAGCAGAGACTGGATCATTTAGATGAATGGTAAATAACTATCTTCTGCCTAGAGCTACAGACCCTGTAATATGTGCTATTAACTGCAGGAGCATGTAATCATTAGGTAGGGCAAATTATGGTATATATTGGCAAGATTCTTACTCTTTTGTATCCCTATCAAGGATAGATTGGTTCCAAGTAAAAATAAAATAGGGTGCCTCTAAGGTAAAGGAGGATAAGCTAAATCTAGGGTGAATTAACTATGCGCAGGATAGGAACTAGGAGCTATACTATATGAGGGCATTTAGTATACAGTTGTAGTTACAGTGAGGCACACATTCAAATTGCTAATAACTATATTGGACCACATATGTGCACTTACCATAGGATATTGTCAGAGTAATAATCAGTTATACAAATATACTGTATACATAACCATGTGCAGCCAAAACAGCCCTATTTACATATTATAACAGTTATTCTCACTGCATAATTGGCAACCTTTACACCATTCTTCATCATGTAGTTGGGTTATGAAATAGCAAGGTTGACATCTCAATTAGCTCTTATTTAACCAACTATATATTATGTGTGACAAATCCTACCTAATAGGCTTTATAACACCCTGCTATGTCTAGATAGACAATTAGAGACAAGCCTAAAAGTAGAATAATAAGATTATCTAACTGTTTAAAACAGGGTTGTATAACTTGCAGAAAGAAAAGAAGAAAAAAAAAAGAAAAAGGGAAGGGAGAAAGTCACAGTCATAGAGTTGCTTTTGAGCGTTGGGATGATGCCGGGGATTTTACCCGATACCGAGCCTGCAGCAGAACACAATCCAGATAGCTCCTGGAACTCTAATCCTCCTGACAAGTAGTTGTATCAGTCTTCTTAAGACAGTGGAAGGTCTGATGTAGTGTGCAACTATCAGGAGGCTCAAGTGACACCGGTACTGTATCGGCATTAAGCCGCCCTCATATGGCTCCCCTGTGGCTAGCGCGGTGATCGAAAACTCTGCGTAAGTTCCTGGGCCTGAGGAGTTAAGTAACAGTGCAGTCTCTGGGAGATATGCAGGGGTGTTAAGGTGGGTGCTTTCTGCGTCATGTAAGGATTAGTTCCTGAAGTGGAGTTCACTCGTGGTCGCAGCCCAGGTGTTAGGACCCATCTTCCAACGGCTGCTGAAATGGCGGAGGTCCTTCCACAGTTACCGCTATCGAAGGAATCGGCTGTTTCTTCTGACTCTGCGGGCTGCTCACTACTGTTAGTATTAGGGTCCGGCGTTAGTGTGAAGATAGGTGTATTCCTTTCAGACCAGGCAACCCTTTCTAGACTGGTAAATTGGTGAGCGTCGCCGTGTAAGTGGGTGAAGCTATTGTCAAACTCGAGACCCTGCGGTTGAAAGGAGGAGGGGGTGGCAGACGGAATGTCTACAATCAGAGGCTGCATAGTGTAGGGTCCACATTCCCCTCCTGCGATAGTCCTCATTGAGACCAGTTCCTCCTTCAGCGTAAGGAAGTGGATGTCTAGCTTAGCTTCTAGTTGCTGCAATAAGTGTAGGATCGTCGCCATTTTGAATACGATGCAGCTCCAATGTAGTTTAGTGATCCTTTTGAGGGGTTATCCATGAGGGTGATTATGTTAAGCGTTGTATTTAGGAGAATCAGTGTTCGCTGAGAGGTTTTCTGCTGCATATAAGCCACGTTATCAACTGACTCTCCAGTCTGTGCTATGCAATGACGCATGGTTATTCCTTGGCAAAAGTGTAAAACCCCCTTCAAACTATTACTTCTCCGACTATTCCTCAGCCCTGTGGTTCTTGTTGTTCCTTCTGAGATTGATATTAAACACGCTTGGTGATAGTTTTTAAGGAAAATATCTATTTTAAAGTGAATAGAGTCAGGAGCTTCATCGGAACATGTCCTGCTTCTTCAGTGGCTAACTCCGCCGCCCCCTCAAGGTAGTATTTTTATTCAGACAGCAATCACGCAAACATAAAATTCTACTTACAAGTAGTAAGTTCTTTAAAGCCTTTCACATATAAAATTGTGATCTTCAAAAGTCCTTCGCCCGTATTGTAATAAGTGTTCCACGGCCGATAGGAAAGTCTTCCTTCCCCACAGCTGTAAACTTCTACGGAAGTTCGAATGGGACAACAAGCTCAACGCGTTTCCCCCGGAGAACGCCCAGGCTTCTTCAAGAGCAGTATACAAACAGTACAGCATATAACAATTTCTAACACTGACTCAATCCTGATTGGACATAGTATATCCCCAATAGGATTGTATATAGCGATACACACTATTGTGAATATTATCCTTATTATTATTATTTTTATTATTATTATTTTAGTAGTGTACCCGCAAAGTGTATTATGTGTTTAGACACAATAAATATTATGGAACCTCTATATCATTCTGATAGTGTAACTCATTATATATATAATAGCGATTACCAACTTTGCAGGGGCAATGTGTGCAATTTAATAACACTCTGAATTATATCATTTGCAAAGGATATTATATATAAAACCTGAATCCTTTTAGTTCTGATATGTCTATTAATTAAACTGAGACCAGATCAATAAACAAACTTAGTTTATTAAAATAATTATTGGAAATAATAAGCAATATTTGAATAAAGCAAATCAATGAGCAAACATCATTGCAATGATTTAATGATTATCAGGTTAAAACTGATGAAAACAATCACTAAATGATTTTATTTGCAGTAACTTGCGTGTACAATAGAGAAACAGAAACTTTTGTTATTTAAATTCCCAGCATAGCTGGCAAGAATCAGGTAAACTAATAATCCTGGCAAACCATAAGAAATATTATTACCAGATACCTGATTGACCCAGTGTTATTGTCGACAGATAAGACCAGGTTAACAGGAATTACCAAACAAAAATATTTGTGACTATAAAGGGCAAACCAGAATTGATTAACTCACCTGATTCAATAAGAAAACTTTGAATATAATGGTAAAGAGCATAAATCATATTAACAAAACTGTTTCATGTGGGTTTGTTTCATACTTATCAACATGGTGGGATCCTTCACTGGAGTTCAGTGTAAATAGACCCTCTTAGGTTACCCCTGGACCCTCTCTTGCCATTATCCTGACTTGTCTATCTGGTCAGCTTAGCCTTCCATCTCCTCTGGATAGTGTGTGGTCATCATGCATGCACAGTGTGGCCCCTTTTGCCGTCTGCTTGTGTCCCATTCTCCCCCTTTTGTGGGTGAGTGTGTATTTTATGGAAAACGCTTTACTCCACCCCAACTGATATGGTTAGGTTCACATAAATGATTGGCTAACACTAATTACAGATTAATTAACACTTTTGTTAATAAGCTAAGATTTAGTAGTTAGAATATTTTTCCCTCGGAAGATGGCACTCGTCACTAAGCTATAACAGACAAATATGTATTTTGTAAATATATTATGAAAAACAAGTAAGTATCTCTATTTGACCAAGGTTCTATTTAACCAAGGTTGAACCCCACTAATGTTTATAGAAAAAGGGACTTACTGGAACCATGTATGACAAACATTGGGATATTTGTGGATATTTATACCAGTAATATAATGATAGGAATCATGCAGTTATGTCAGGGACCTTGAATATCATAGTAACTAAACATGAATTATTTTGATAAAGTACAAAAACTTCACAGTAAGCAATTATATACTGACAAGCAACACTAGCTAATAGCTTCATATTAATACTGATAAATAATATATATGTATGTGTACCTGAATCTATAAGTAAATACACATGATCAATTTTACCCCTATAGTATATAGCACAGACATATGTGTTTAATATGCAATCAAAATGGTGAATTTTACTGGACACTTGTCCTGACAACACCCTCTTAATTATGGAGCGCTGAAAATTCATACTTGTATAAGAAAGTATGTTTCTGACAGTTTAGCTGACAATTACATCTATAAATCACAATTAAAAAAAATACATATAAATATCACATCAGATAGTTTACAGTGCACAATAAAAATAACTAACAAAAATTGCTAAAAACTACTGTTATCAACTAATAATTAGTTTTAATTACAAACCCTAAAATTTTTTTAACAATGGCTAGTACATAATTTTAAGTACATAATTTTAAAAGAACATTCATATAAATGCATCCTACCAAATTACTAAATGAATAATAAAAATAAAATCTACATAAAACACTCAATAATAGACAAAAATTAATCATCAGATAACATTGCAATGTTATCTGATGATTAATTTTAGTCTATTTTTGTGCCTTTTATTGTTTCAGGTTTCACTTTTTAGAAACAGAGATGAAATAAACATTTGAGTGTTTTATGTAGATTTTTTTTATAGATCATTTTGTAATTTGGTAGGATGCATTTATATGAATGTTCTTTTAAAATGATGTACTTAAAATGATGTACTAGCCATTGTTAAAAAAAAAAATGTAGGGTTCGTAATGAAAACTAATTATTAGTTGACAACAGTAGTTTTTAGCGATTTTTGTTAGTTATTTTAATTGTGCTCTGTAAACTATCTAATGTGATATTTATATGTATTTTTAATTGTGATTTATAGATGTAATTGTCAGCTAAACTGTAAGAAACAGACTTTCTTATACAAGTATGGATTTTAAGCTCTCCGTAATTAAGAGGGTGTGTATCGCTATACCAAATCCTATCGGTTTCATACTATGTCCAATCAGGATTGAGTCAATGTTAAAAAAAGTTATACGCTGTTCTGTTTGTATACTGCTCTTGAAGAAGCCTGGGCGTACTCCAGGAGAAATGCGTTGAGCTTGTTGTCCCATCTGAACTTCTGTAGAAGATTACAGCTGTGGGGTAGGAAGACTTTCCTATCGGTCATGGATTACTTACTACAAGTGGGACTTTAAAGATCACAATTTTATATGTGAAAGGCTTTAAAGAACTTACTTCTTGTAAGTAGAATTTTATGTTTGCGTGATTGCTGTCTGAATAAAAATACTACCTTGAATCTGGTCCTTGCGCTGTTCCCTTTTTTTCAGTCCTTTGATTTCTGACAGGCCTGAACAAGGTCAAGTGATCCGGAGGTGCACCCTGGGAAACACTGGATGCTTAGCCGATAGCTGATCTCTTGGGACAACAAACTTAGTTCCAAACAACTGAAAGCAGGTAAGAAGACTCACATATCTGCTAAATACTGTTGATATTGTTCCTATTTATGTTGAACTGCAACGTTTGCAAAGATACTTTTTAAATCCACATATGTTCCACTACAGTGTGACATTTTGTTTTTTAAGTACCTGTACTTCTTTTATGTATGTTTAGTCCCATAAACAATATTTTATAATCTAATTTAAAGTAAATTCATATATATTATTAATATTTTTCTGTCCTTCTTATTTCTCAAACGGCTATTAATTTAGCGCTCACCCTTACTTGTGTGTTTTTACTTTTTTTTTTTCAACTGTGTTACAAAATTGAGAAGAACTTGTAACATAAGGGAGTAGCAAAGTATGAGTGTTTAGGAGTGTTGATCTCTGTTGTTTGCTTTACACCAAACTCTAATAAATTAGAATGGGGGTTTATGTTTTTTATCATTAAACAATTCATAAAGGGACTGTCAAGTCCAAAAAAAACTTTAATGATTCTTATAGGGCATGCAATACTAAACAACTTTCCAATTTACTTTTATCACCAATTTTGCTTTGTTCTCTTATGGCTAGATCACAAGTTTTTGTCGGTAAGGCTTGCGGGGCTAACGCTCCTTTTTTTCTTACCGCTCCCTTAAGCCAATGCTGGTATTACGAGTTTTCTGAATGGTAGCCTCAGAAAAGTGAGCATTGAGCAAAATTTAGCTCCACATCTTACCTCGATACCAGCGTTGCTTATGGTAGCGGTAAGCTGTCAAAACATGCTTGTGCACGATTTCCCCATAGGAAACAATGGGGCTGAGCTGGGTGAAAAAAAACCTAACACCTGAAAAAAAGCAGCGTTCAGATCCTAACGCAGCCCCATTGTTTCCTATGGGGAAATAAAAGTTATGTCACTCTGCACCTAACACCCTAACATGAACCCCGAGTCTAAACACCCCTAATCTTACACTTATTAACCCCTAATCTGCCACCCCTGACATCGTCGCCACCTGCATTATACTATTAACCCCTAATCTGCCGCTCCGGACTCCGCCGCCACCTACATTATACTAATGAACCCCTAATCTGCTGACCCTAACATCGCCAAACCCTACATTATATTTATTAACCCCTAATATGCCCCCCCCAACGTCGACGCTACTATAATAAATGTATTAACCCCTAAACCTAAGTCTAACCCTAACCCTAACCCCCCTAATTTAAATATAATTTAAATTATACAAAATTAATTTAACATAATTAAATAAATTAATCCTATTTAAAACTAAATACTTCATCCTAAGCTAGCTACAATATAACTAATAGTTACATTGTAGCTAGCTTAGGGTTTATATTTATTTTACAGGTAAGTTTGTATTTATTTTAACTAGGTACAATAGTTATTAAATAGTTATTAACAATTTAATAACTACCTAGCTAAAATAAGTACAAAATTACCTGTAAAATAAAACCTAACCTAAGTTACAATTACACCTAACACTACACTATCATTAAACTAATTACCTAAACTACCTACAATTAATTATAATTAAATTAAATAAACTAAATTACGGAGAAAAAACCCCCCACTAAATTACAGAAAATAAAAAAAATTACAATAATTTTAAACTAATTACACCTATTCTAATCCCCCAAAATAAAAATATTTCCCTACCCTATACTAAATTACAAATAGCCCTTAAAAGGGCCTTTTGCGGGGAATTGCCCCAAAGTAATCATCTCTTTTACCTGTAAAAAAAAATACAATACCCCCCCAACATTACAACCCACCACCCACACACTCCTACTCTAAAACCCACCCAATCCCCCCTTAAAAAAACCTAACACTAACCCCCTGAAGATCACCCTACCTTGAGCCGTCTTCACCCAGCCGGGCACAAGTGGTCCTCCAGAGGGTCCGAAGTCTTCATCCGATCGGGGCAGAAGAGGTCCTCCAGATGGCAGAAGGCTTCATCCAGGCGGCATCTTCTATCTTCATCCTTCCGGAACGGAGCGGGTCCATCTTCAATCCAGCCGACGCGGAGCATCCTCCTCATCCGAAGTCCTAATGAAGAATGAAGGTTCCTTTCAATTACGTCATCAAAGATGGCGTCCCTTGAATTCCGATTGGCTGATAGAATCCTATCAGCCAATCAGAATTAAGGTAAGAAAAATCCTATTGGCTGATGCTATCAGCCAATAGGATTGACCTCGCATTCTATTGGCTTATTGGAACAGCCAATAGAATGCGAGGTCAATCCTATTGGCTGATTGGATCAACCAATCGGATTGAACGAATTGATAACACTGGGCTCACGCACGTGAAGTTACCTAGGAGTGAGCACTGATTGGTTAAAATGCAAGTCTGTCAAACTAACTGAAATAAGGGGACAGTTTGCAGAGGCATATATACAAGGTAATTACAGAGGTAAAAAGTGTATTATTATAACTGTGTTGGTTATGCAAAACTAGGGAATGGGTAATAAAGGGATTATCTATCTTTTTAAACAACAAAAATTCTGGTGTTGAGTGTCCCTTTAAGATTAATATTTTGCTGTATCTTTCTGCAAATTATAGGTACTGTAAACTATGGAAAAGTGCAAAATCAAAAATCAAAGTTGAGTCCAGCACTGAATCCCGACAGGAGATCCACAGAGAGTAACTACCAAACCCTCAATAAATAGTAGAAAAAGAACAACGTAGATCTCCTATGATGTAAAAAACCTTGTCTTTATTAAATATCCAGGACTGGAACAAAAACACCACAACGTTTTGGGGTCAAAACCCCTTAATCATGTGATACATATGCAATCAATTCACCAAACTTATATAGGTGTGCACATAGGATTAACCCTATACATGTCTCATTAGATTAAATTCATACACCATTGCGCCACCTAGGGAATAAAAAGGTGAAAAAACCTAAGCATCAGCTATGAAGCAACTAGGATAATAGAAAAAAAATAATACAGTATTATAACATTAATCATTGATCAAAAATAAACTTTTTTCAGGTTCAATATAATATTACTTAGAGCAATATTCAAATGATAACCCTAACCATCAAGCACTTAAGAAAATCCTAAACCGTGATCAATCCAAAAAAATCAATAACATCCATTATAGAAATAGACTAAAAAGATGATTAAAAGATGACAGCTAGAAAACATTTCACCAAAAATAAACATCTAATATATATAGTCATATTAGGAACATGATTAATAAAAAGCAGCCCAATTAATCTCCCTGTTCATACCCCTAGCCTCCAGAGTATCCAATTTAAAGATCCAATAGGTCTCACGTTGTTTAAGTAATAGATCTCTATTACCTCCTCTCCTAGGGGGTTTAACCTGTTCAATGACTTGAAAACTGAGTTGATTAATTTGATGTCCTGCTGTCCGGAAGTGATGGGCCACAGGGGCTGTAAGTACCTTGCATCTAATACTGCTTTTGTGTTCTGTTATCCGAACCCGGATACGTCTAGTGGACTCTCCCACATAGACACGCCCACATAGGCATTTGATCAAATACACATATAGCGAGTATTACATGTAAAGTGATCTCTATATTGATATTTATGACCAGTGTGTGGATTTAAACATAGGGGCTCCTAATGATAGAACTACAATTGATGCAACACAGACATGGAAAACAGCCTACATTTTTTTTAGTAAGGAATTTTTTTTCATAACTTCTGCCCGTTCCAATGTCAGCCTTAAAGGGACATTAAACCCATTTTTTTTTTCTTTCATGATTCAGATAGAGAATACCATTTTAAACAACTTTCTAATTTACTTCTATTATCTAATTTGCTTCATTCTCTTGATATTCTTTCCTGAAAATAATATCTAGATAGGCTCAGTAGCTTCTGATTGGTGGCTGCACATAGATGCCTCATGTGATTGGCTCACCAATGTTCATTGCTATTTCTTTAACAAAGGATATCTAAAGATTGCAGCAAATTAGATAATATAAGTAAATTGGAATGTTATTTAAAATCGTATTCTCTATCTGAATCATAAAATAAATTTGGGGTTTATTGGCCCTTTAATCAATACATCCCACAAACTCTTGCTCCGTTTATATGGAAGGCATTGGAAATTGCAGGAATTCCTCTATACCAGGATTGAATCTATGCAAAATGTCCCAATGTTTCCAAACAATCCTAGCAACCTCTGTACTGTCTTGAAAATTCAGATACATTTTTTCTCAACTTTTTGTTTCCCTGGTCTCAACAAAGTATGGGAGATCTATTGGACAACATAGGAGATCTACGTTGTTCTTTTATAACTATAGAACAAGGAAATATGCAAACTTGGGCTTTTTGCTGATAAGTCATTGATATACGAACAGCCAACATTATTGGACGAAAGAGACGTAAAACAAACGATTGCTTGACTAAATCAATTTTTGTCATTCATTCATGCTATTTGATGCCAAAAAAGGGGCAGGAATGGGTGGAATAAGTTTTATTGTCTAATTATTTTTACAATATTCTGCATTTATGGATAGTTCACTTGCTATAATTCTACCTCCAATGCTCCCACTGGGATTTTGCACCTAATTATCATAAACACACATTTTTAGTCAATTTTTAAAGTGATGTGCAGCTCATGTGTACAACATGAAACTCTCTCCTGCAGTTCATGTTTCCTTGATGAAAAACATAGGGTTAGATTATGAATGAAGCAGTAGTTCACGCTCCTGCTCACACATTCATTTCACAAGACTTCAGCTTTTTGCGTGCACCGGGTAGTGTGCGTATTACAAGTTGAAAGTTTTTACAGACATATATACACATATATGTGCACTGGAGCCCTTGCAAGTCAAGTAGCAGAAAACATGTAAAATCATATTTATGCAATATTCATATTTAATAAAGTGTTTAACTTATTATTATTATCAGTTATTTGTAGAGCGCCAACAGATTCCGCAGCGTTATAAACAAAGGCAGAGTACAACAAAACAATTATAGGGATCAAATGGGTAGGGGGCCCTGCCAAAAGTCGCACTGTTGTAGTCAGCTCTTAAGAAGGTGATCTGCAAACAGCTGGACTCTTAGGCATACATGCTAAGGGGGTTCAGAGGATAGCAATGGAGGAGAGGAACTGGTATAAAGAAAAGTTAGTGTAGGTTGTATGCATCCCTGAACAGTAGAGTCTTTAGGGAGCACTTCAGGCTTTCAAAACTAGGGGAGAGTCTTGTGGAGCGAGGCAGAGATTTCCACAAGATGGGAGCCAGTCTGAAGAAGTCCTGTAAACAGGAGTGTGAGTAGGTAACAAGAGAAGAGGAGAGTAGGAGGTCATGAGCAGAGCACCTCCCTGCTGGCGGCCGATTGGGGGGCGCAGGGGGCGGCGTTGCACCAGCAGCTCTTGTGAGCTGCTGGTGCAATGCTGAATATATGGAGTGTATTGCTCTCCGCATTCAGCGAGGTCTTGCGGACCTGATCCACACTGTCGGATCAGGTCCACAAGACCATTGTTAAATTGGCCTCCATGTCTGAGATATAGGAGGGAGCAGTGCAGTTGAGGGCTTTGTATGCCAGAGTAAGAATTTTGTGTTTAATCCTAGAGGCAAGAGGAAGCTAGTGAAGGGATTGGAAGAGAGGTACAGCAGATGAAGAGCGACGTGTAAGGAAGATGAGCCTGGCAGGGGCATTCATTATGGAGTGTAAAGGAGCTAGGCGGCAACTAAAGATACCAGAGAGGACAAAGTTGCAGTAATCGAGGCGGGAAAGGATGGGAGAGTGGATTAAAATCTTAGTTGTGTCTTGTGTAAGGAAATGTCTAATCTTAGCAATGTTTTTAAGGTGGAAGTGGCAGGCTTTAGCTAAGGACTGAATGTGAGGAGTGAAAGAAAGATCTGAGTCAAATGTGACCCTGAGACATCTGTCATTTATGGAAGGGGTAATGATGGAGTTGTCGACAGTTATAGAGAGATTGGGGTGGAGATTTTGGAATAAGGAGGGAAAATAAGGAGCTCAGTTTTGGAGAGATTTAGCTTGAGGTAGTGAGAAGACATCCAGGAAGAGATGTGAGAAAGACAGTTAGTGACACGGGTTTGCAAGGAAGGAGATAGGTCTGGTGCAGAGAAGTAGATTTGGGTGTCGTCGGCATACAAATGATATTGGAAACCGTGTGACTTTATTAGCGAACCTAATGATGACGTGTAGATTGAGAAGAGCAAGGGACAGAGGACAGAGTCTTGTGGTGCCCCGACAGAAAGGGATGACAGGGCAGAGGAGGACCCAGAGAAGGCTCTGTCTAAAGGTATGGTTTTACAGGTAGGAAGAGAACCACAAGAGGGCTGTGTCACAGATGCCTAAGGATTGGAGGGTTTGGAGCAAAAGAGGCTGGTCAACAGTATCAAAGGCTGCGGACAAATCAAGGATGATAAGCAGAGAGAAGTGGCCCTTTGATTTTGTTGTTGGTAACCTTAACAATTGCTGTCTCTGTGGAGTGATGGGGACGAAATCCAGATTGCAGTGGGTCAAGGGGGGAGTTTAATGTAAGGAAATGGGATAGGCGTGCATATACTAGTTTTTTGAGAAGCTTTAAGGTAAGTGGGAGGAGGGAAATAGGGCGGTAGTTGGATGGGGAGGTTGGATCAAGGGAAGGTTTTTTGAGGATAGGTGTGACTAGTGCATGTTTCAGAGATGAGGGAAATATACCGGTGCTGAGGGAGAGGTTGAAAATGTGTGTGAGTATAGGGGTAAGGGTAGAAGAGAGGAAGAGGAGTAGCTGTGAGGGGATAGGGTTAATGGGACAGGTAGTGAGGTGAGAGCGCAGTATAAGTGCCGAAACTTCTTCCTCAGTAACAGGGGAGAAAGAGCTTAGTTTATGGCTATGTGGGTTGTGGTTGGTTGCAAGCATTTGAGGGGGTGAGATAATGGAATTATGTTGAGGGCTGATTTCATTTCTGATGGAGTCAATTTTGTTATTGAAGTGGCTGGCAAAGTCTTGAGTTGACAGAAAAGTTGTATTAGGAGGTGGTGGTGGGCGGAGAAGAGTACTGAAAGTGGAGAACAGACGTTTTGGGTTTGAAGAAAGATTAGAGATAAGAGTAGAGAAGTAATGTTGCTTATAGAGATTAAGGGCAGAATAGTAGGAGTTCAAGATGAATTTGTAATGAAAAAAAATCAGCTGAACTCCGAGATTTTGGCCAGTGCCGCTAAGCAGTACAGGAACATCTGCGTAGGTACCGTGTCAGAGGAGTATGCCAGGGCTGAGGATGAGTGTGTGATTTCCGAGCTATGGTAAGAGGAGCGAGATTGTCAAGGACGGATGTAAGGGTGGAATTATAGTGGCAGATAGATTGGTCAGGGCAGGAAAAGGAGGAGAGGTTTGAATGAATTAGCAAGCTGTTGCTGATCTAATGACATAATGCTTTTGTGAAGTTTGGTGTGAGGAGTAGGAGGAGGGAGAGTTGTAGGGAGGGATGATATGTTGCAAGTGAGGAGATGGTGGTCAGAAAGAGGAAAAGGGGAGTTTGTGAAGTTTGAGATAGTGAGTCGATAGCTAAAGATCAGGTCAAGGGAGTGACCGTCTTTGTGAGTGGGAGGATCAGTCCACTGTATTTACTGTAAATATTTTACATTCCAATGCTCTTCACATAGGGGAATATGTTCCTTTAAAATAGATATTCCTATATATATATATATATATATATATATATATATATATATCTGTATATATATATATATATATATATATATATATATATATATAGCTATAGATATATATTTTACCAAGAAAACATAATGTATAAATAGAAATATTAGAACATATTCTGTTATGTGAAGAACATTGGAATGTGAAATATTAATATTTCATGTCCGGTTAGCTTACTTTGGTTAAACGGGATCCAGTTTTGTGAGTGAGTAGAGTGTTGGAAAATGGTGTATTATGTTAACACGGTTGCCTTATTCGAAGTTCGTCTTTTTGCGAGAGCGTCAGGTTTTACTTTCAACTTGTAATACGCAATCTACTCGACGTGCACAAATAGCTTACTTTTAGTGTAGTTAATGCAGCATCGCTAATTTGTGTTCCACTTATAATCAAGTCCACTAAGGGGAATTAATTTTTTCCCTCTACCCTGGAAAATGCTTCCAAGAGGAAGGAATTTTTTCAATAAGCAAATTTAACGGATTATGCATGTGCAAGTTGGTTTTGATGGATGACTTTAAAATGGTCTTGCATTTATAGAATAGCTGACTTTTACTATAAATATGACACTGCCTGACATATTTCATATAGTACATTTCAATACTATGAATAGCTACTTAGAGGATTATAGTATATATATATATATATATATATATCTTCCATACAAATAGTGAAAATTAACAAAATTTAAAAAAAAATGTCACACCAAAAATGTTAAATGTAAGTAATACATATTTAATGACATGTTGACTGATTTTAGGGAATCTACCAAAGCATACTTGGTTAGTAAAGGAAAGGTTATCAGTACAACTGTATTGTCTTTTCCGATCATCATAGAAACAACATAGCATACCTATCTATAAAATGTATGAAAAATGTTTTTCTTTAAAGGAAAAAAAAAACGGAATTGAAGTGTGCATGATAGCATGTACGTTTTGAAGAAAGCATTTTTGCAATATACTTTAATTAGCAAGAATGCTTGTAGTAAACCTTTTTACTGTTTTTCAGAGGCATATGCACATATGCTGTAAATGCCCCTTGCACCAGCATGCAAACACCACAACTTTTCAGAGAGCTGAGAAGTGGGTCATACAAGTCACAACAGTAATAACATTTACAAGAAGCATTTTTGGTAATGAAAATATATTGCAAAAAAATTTCTATTTAGAATTGGAATGCACCCATGCACATTTCAATTAGACTTGTGCATGGCCAAAAAAATTGTTTTAGTTCGGTTCGGATCGATTCGGATGTTTTCGAATTTCGGTTTGGATCGTTTCGAATTCGGAAAAATTAGAATGAATTCGTTTCGGATTCCTTTCGGATTCATTCGGATTCAAATAAATTCGTCTGGATTCGGTTCAGTTTGATTCAGAAATTCGGAATTTCGGTATGTGTTAGGTGAGATGTGCTGTGTATTAGACTAGTATTATGTACTGTATATTAGGTGTAACCCATAGCTGAGTGATATAACCTAATATACTGTATAATACTAGTGTAATCAATGGCCATCCAAATGTAACGAATAAATCCAAACTAATTCGGATTTATTCGGTAGATTCGGTACTACTGTAATTCGGAAATTCAAATCGATCTGAATCTCCGAATTTAACAAATTCGGTCGAATTTCGATTCGGAACGAATCGAAACGCACATGTCTAATTTCAATGTTGACCTTTCTATCTCTTTAAAGGGACATTAAACCCAAACAGTTTCTTCATTATTCAGATAGAGAATACAATTTGAAAAAGGTTTTCCATTTACTTCTATTATCAAATTTGCTTTGTTCTCGTTTAATTATTTGTTCAAGGGATACCTAGGTAGGTAGCGTGCACATGCCTGAAGCACTACATGACAGGAAATAGTGCTGCCATCTAGTGCCCTTGCTTATGTATAACATTGTTGCAAAACTGCTGCCATATAGAGCTGTAGACATGTGCACACAGCTTGAATCCCAACCTTTCAACAAAGGATAGCAAGAAAACAAAGACAATTTGATAATAGAAGTAAATTGGAAAGTTGTTTAAAATAAAAATTTGTTCTATCTGAATCATGAAAGAAAAAAAAAAGGGTTTTATGTCCCTTTAATAAAAACATTCCATACATTATTTAGCTAGGTATTGAAGTTTGCTAAATCATTTAAATATTTAACAATTTCATTTTTTCTTGACTTTTAAGATTTTAGCCTCAAACATATTTTACATAATTTCTAAAAAAATATATTGCTATTCACACTATCTGCAAAAAAATCTGTTTGCAGAAAAAACTGTAGATATTACATATTTAATACAAATGAGGATGCTACATCAGAACTATGTAATTTTGAAAAAAAAAGCTAAGGTAATGTAAAGGAAGCTTTTAATAAGCTCAAATAATCTAAATATAGCTATGAGTTGTCGGCCTTCCTTTAAGTTGATTAAATGTTGTTTTTACTTATATTGCTAAAAGAGAAGGATGCCCTCATTTAGTGGGTATCTGTTTTAAATATTCATATTTATCTGATGTTTAATAAGAAATGTAACTGCCTTTTAGTGAATCAGATGGTCCCTTGCCTGTTTTTCATTACAAAAATATCTAAAACAGTGTAGGACTGAATGTGCAACTTTATCTTTACCATGATAAAATATAAAATGTATTTTTTATACCTAATATACTTTTTTATATACATTGTTTATACATATCTCATTTCTGCAGTATATAGTAGTCCATATTTAATCTGTCCCTTTAAACAGATTTAGGGCCCAAAGGGAACTGGTTATTGGGTTTTGTGTTAGCACTGTAGATATTTTCATACATAATGCCATTGTTTTTAATTATGTTGAATTTGCATGTTTGATGAGGGTTATTATAGTGCTTATACCAGATGTTCTGATCAAGTATTCAGTAGCTGATAAGAACCTTGTAGAGCAGATTTCCCTTTTTATGCATCCTCTGATAACAGCATCTGCCTTCCCCTCCCCCATATATAGTACCTATCAATTGAATGATAACATTAAATTATTTATTGTTTTTGAAGCAATTTTCTAAAGATCACTACGAGTATTTTCTTGTCCGAGTGTTTTGTGTTTTTATTCTGATCACATCTATTAAGCTTGAATTAAACTCATTGTTACATTTTCACAGACAGCTGGAAGATGTGTAATGTAAAAAGATGAAGAATGAAGACAGGACAATGAGGAAATATTTGGGGTGTTCAGGAGCCTTGTCACCCAAGTATTCAGGTAGCTTTTGTCAGTGATGACCTGGATTCTAATCTTTTTATTTGGTGCTAGATTACACTATTTAGCACTCACGTGTGTGCATTAAGTTCGCTAGACGTAGACTTTTTGTGCACGTCAAGTTAGTTGCGCTCGTATAACAAGTTGAAAGGAAAAAGTTAGTTTTCATATCATTCACAAAAATCTGGTAACTATGTTGTTTAATTAATTCTATTTCAAATTTAATTTTGTATTCCAACCTATTAACCACCTCTATCACCAACAACATTAGGTCATTAGGTCAGGAAAATTTGTTTAAAATTTAGCACCATTTACAGCAAAAAACACAAGATTGGGTCAAAAAGTTGGAGACACTGGTAGAGAATGATTATAGGGAGAAGCATATATATTAATGGCTTAATGGTAAAGATAATGATGTACCAAGGAGATGCCAAAGGAATCTAAGGATGGCAAACTACAGGTTTGCTATCAGAGAGACCATCAAAAATGGTTACTCTGAGCAGTGTGCCACTTTACCCTATGCAAACACAATATATTCAGTTTGAGGACCATAGTCATTAAATATGTACCCCCATTGACTAGGGATGGCAACAGGGCAAATAAACTTGTGTGCTTAAAAACAAAGTGGATATATACCTTGGATACTCTGGCTCCTAAGGGACTAAACACTATGTTGTACTTGGGATATAAAACTGATTTACCAACTCAAAATTATATATTATACTTTTATAATTGATATAAAGTTTCTTCCATACACCATAAGGTGGATGAAGATGGATGAAGACATTATTGATTGGTGACCTCAGTATCTGCCATACTCCATGAGGTGGATGAAGACTAAAAATAATATACAATAGGTAGTGTTAATAAAACTGTTCATCACAGATGCCCCAATGTATTGTATCTGTATTTTCATTTCAGAGTATGGTTATTTGCTCAGGGCTTATAGTGTAATGGCAGTTTACACATCACACTATACATGCCTTGATGACGTCAGCGGTAGGGAATGCGATAGGGAAACCAGTATGGATTTTTGGCTCAGTTAGGATATCGGTTACAACATGTGTATATGTATATATGTATATAAGAGTATATAAACAGCGCTGTATACAACAAATATAAGCTAGAAATACACAATGTGTAAAAAAACCACTTTATTTTACTGACAGACCATAGGGCATATGTATCAAGCTCCGATTGGAGCTTGATGCCCCGTGTTTCTGGCGAGAAACAGCAGTTATGAAGCAGAGGTCACAAAGACCGCTGCTCCATAACCTGTCCGCCTGCTCTGAGCAGGCGGACACACATCGTCGGAAATCAACCCGATCGCGTACGATCGGGTTGATTGACACCCCACTGCTGGCGGACGATTGGCCACGAGTCTGCAGGGGGCAGCGTTGCCCCAGCAGCTCTTGTGAGCTGCTGGTGCAATGCTGAATACGGCGAGCGTATTGCTCGCCGTATTCAACGAGGTCTGACGGACCTGATCCGCAGTGTCGGATCAGGACTGCCAGACCTTAATAACTAGAGGCCATTGTCTTAGAACATTTAAAAAGATATAACATATAACATATACCTATTTACAAAGCAATAGTATTAAATGTTGCTATTGTATATAGTCCTTACACATAGGTTAAAAAATTATTTGCACAATGGAGGGCAAATTATAGTTTTTGAGATGAAATGGAGCACTATTGTCCCCACTTTCATACAATATACAAATGTACAACATACAAATATGCAGTATTAAATCACAAGTATAAAAACCTTTTAAAAAACTAAAAATCATCTAGTACTCTGATAAATGAAGAGCGAGAGAAACTGCAAACACTTGCCTGGCCAGACTCTGTGTATACGTTACCACTACTATATATATTTTATTGTTTTTATTATTATTTTTTTTTTACAGTATGTATAATACTTATTTTTTAAAAGTTTATATTTAATATTTCAATGAAGTGCATTGAAGATAGAAATTATTCATGTGAACTAACGCAACCGCGTTAGTTGTATATTGCAAAACCGGAAGCACGTTACACATATTTTACATTGTTATGTTCTTCACATATAAAATAATGTAATTTTTATTATATTATATATATATATATATATATATATATATATATATATATATATATATATATATATATATATATATATATATATATATATATATATATATATATATACTGTATATATCTGATACTGTTCATGTTAAATACATATCTATTCCTATATATCTATAGGAACAGATATACAGGTATATTTATATATATAGATGTATATAGAAATATGTATTTACAATAAAAAGTAAATTATCTTATAAGTGAAGAACATTGGAATGTTAAATATGTACAGTACATACAAAGTAAACTCATAATTACTTAAATACATATGCACATACATCTACACACACACACACACACATATATATATATATACAGTATATATGTGTATATATTTGTGTGTGTATTTATATATATGCATATATACACATATTTAGATATGTACAGTATATGTATGCATGCATATATGTTAAAGCCTTTTGCAGCCATTTTTTTTCAAACACCTTATATCATATATCTTTGAGCCCTTATAACTTTTTAATTAATTTTAACTTTTTATCAGACAGTGTTTATATGAGTGTAACTGTACTTTTACATGTATTTATGTTGTGTTTAATACAATTTTTTTCTATCGCCAACCCTTTACGTAAGCTCTGAAGTTGCGCAAACCAAAAGTGCTCATAATACGCACGCTATTTCCATCACAGGCTGAAAAGCTCAAGCGCTACAGTTAGCGTGCCTTAAAGGGACAGTAAACTTATAAAATAATGTTATATAATGCTGCACATAGTGCAGCATTATATAACATTATCTTAGCGGCAGGTGGCAAAAACACAAGCATTGCGAGATATTTAAAATTAAACTTGGATTTATCAGCTCTCTGCTCCAGGATCTTCTGAGCGAGTCTTGAAGTTTAAAAGCGCTTCACAGGCGCGCTGTCTAATCACAGCACGCCCGATCGAGCCATTGAAAGGAATGTAGCTCACTCCCGCTACCAAGCCAGAGCGGGAGAGAGTTACATTCCTTTCAATGGCTCGATCGAGCGTGCTGTGATTAGACAGCGTGCCTGTGAAGCGCTTTTAAAATTCAAGACCCGTTCAGAAGATCCTGGAGCAGAGAGCTGATAAATCCAAGTTTAATTTTAAATATCTTGCAATGCTTGTGTTTTTGACACCTGCCGCTAAGATAATGTTATATAATGCTGCACTATGTGCAGCATTATATAACATTATTTTATAAGTGTACTGTCCCTTTAAGCAGTGTTGTTATTTTCTAAGCATCTCAGTCTGAGCTCCATTTCTATTAGAATCCTCTTTCAAAATGCATCACTTGCTTTTTGTGGGCCTTTTTGAAATTCCAATCTATTCCAAACATTTGAAAACCCCATAATAACCCATTTTTTGTAATACTTTCAAATACATTTGTTGAACAAAAACTCCTACTATAAATTGATTGGGGACAATTTGACATCAACATTCTAATTGTTCACAAAGCACTTTTTTCTGATGTTTCTCAAATGATTTTTGGACTTCTGTTGAAAACTACTTTGCCTATTTTGAGTTGAATTTCTTAGAAGTTTGACATGATTTTTGTCAGTTTAATGTTTTCCTGCTCAGTTATTAAATAGTTCTCAGCCATCAGAACACAACTTTTGCATTTTTTTTTTCCACACAATAAATTCTTCAAAATTGTTGCCCATTTTATTACTGTTTTTAGGAATTGCACAGGCTGTTCAAAACTCATACATATGAAGTACATTTGTCTTCGGTTCTCATTTTAACAAACATGACAACTCTATCAATGAATTTAAATGTAAAAATAGTAGCAAAACAAATAATTCTAAAACAAGCTGTAAACTATTGTCCAGTAGATAAAATGGTGCCTCAGTACAAAAAAAATAATCCCCCAGACATTTGGTAATATATGTGGGAACAGCGAATAAATGTAAGTTGTTAATATTAAATAGTAAAAGATTGTACAGTTTGAATTGGTTTAAGCATTAAGGCAAGCAGCAGGTATACGATAACCTTACATGTATAGAGAATAGAATGTATATTCATTATAGTAAAGCTGCGAGTACAAGGTTTTCTATTGTTACCAGGCGCCTCTGATAATACAAATTTGGAGAGCATAAAGAGCAGAAAGAATGTTGACTATAGTAAAACTAAGAAACCAATGCTGTTCCTTCAGCAGAGGATAACAAAAGAATGAAGCATATTTAATAATAAAAGTAAATTTAAAAGTTGTTTAAAATTGTATGTTCCATCCGAATCCTGAATGACATTTTTGGGATTTCCTGACCCTGTAAGATCAGTTAAGTTAGCTGTTAAAAAAAAATTGAGCCTTTGATCTACTTGTTTATTTGAGGAAACGTGTCATAACCTCACCACAAACAGGCTTTATCTCAGTTCACTATAAATATAACCTACTTAAAATATGGTGGCTTTTTTGGGAATGCTGGAATATTGCCAGATCATGGAATGAAATTGAGTGTACAAATCTAACTCTATGATTTACAACAAATGCAAGCTTCAGATTCATGCATTCTCAGATGTTAAATATTTACAGTCTTCGGCAAAAAATTTTTTTTCTTAAGTGATACAAGAGAAAATATGAGTCTCTCTGCTATTACTATACTTGTATCAATTAAACTACTTGCATGTTTTAAGCAATATGGCTTCTCTCTCCCCCCTCTTTTGCTCTCTTTCCCCACTCTCTTTTGCCCTCTCCCCCCTCTCTTATGCTCTCTCTCTCTCTCTTCCCTCTCTTTTCCTCTCTCTCTCTTCCCTCTCTTTTGATCTCTCTCTCTCTTTTGCTCTCTCTCCCCCTGTCCTTTTTTTTTTATTAGGGCACTCCCACTCCCTCCCCTTCCCTGCTGAGCCGCCCACCTGCCACCCGCCCACACCTCCCACCGGCACCAGCAGAAGATCGTTAGAGACGGTGACACAAACAGTGTCTGTAACGATCAGGCATCTGGCCTCATATGGAGGCAGAGCACCGATCACGCTCTGGCTCCATATGCGGCAGATGCCTGAAGCTTCAGGAGCTCCAGCTCTCAGGTGTTATGTTACAGCTGAGAGATGGAGCTCCTGAAGCTGTCTCGCGCTGAGGTGGCTGCGCACACATACAACATTCCTTTGAGAAAACGTGCGCAACTGCCAATGGTGACGGACGCGTTACAAACGCAATTATAGTTTAGATTTGCTGTCCTTAAATTCTGTGATTAGCTGAACACCTTCCAGCCTTTAATATTGATTGGCCACTTCGATAATCCTTAAGCCCTAACTGTTAACTGTTAACCTTTACTTTTACACAATTAAACCTAAACATGACCTCCCCAACTGCAAACGACTTTAACCTTACTGTCCAAAATCCCACTACAAACATTAACTATAATTGCACTTACCCGCAACCCAAACCCCCTAACGCTAAGAACCTCTACACAAACTCTCCCAAACAATACAAACCCAAAGCTCAAAACCCAACCCTTACTGATTCAGAAAACAAACGTATAATATAAAATAACTCTTACTTTAAAATAAATTGACTAACAATTAATAACATTTTGTTCTTCTTGGTTTATATATTTATTTAATTGTTCTCTAAAATATACAATGTTATCATATTATACACAGTATAGTATAATAGTTTACCAAAATTTTACCACATATATTTAAATATAAAGGAATTGTATTGAATTTAAAGGGACATTAAACTGCTGGGTGCAATTACAGTAGAATGGTTACTACTCATCATGCTATTCTTTTGCCTCCTGTACCTGCAGCTCTCTTAAATGCTGTTCTATTATTTTTACCCTTCACAAGTGCTGGTTAGTGAAGGTTTGCATCTTCACACTGGTCGCTGCCATCTTGGAGTTCTCGCACCCTGTGACAGAAGCCGTGTGCATTCATAGAACAGTTATATTGCTGTCTACTTGACGGGACTTACTGAGTGAACAATACAAGACGGGGGCTTTACATTTCTGCAGCAGCTGCATTGCTCCATATTATTATTGTTGTGTATTTAAACTGTGTAAAATATGCAAATATTTAAATGTCCTGCTTTGTATTATGCAATTTAATTTACAGTGCAACGCATATCTGTCAAAAAGCCAGCAACTTCCCTAATCTGTGAAAGGACTCTGCTTTTGTCAGTGGATGCAACAGTATGTGTGTACCAGTGTGAAGATGCAACCCAACTGGGTTCTCTAATGGGCGTAAGAATTCAATTAGTTAAAATGGGCCCTGGCAGATTCTTCTTGTAGAACAATATATGAAGGACAAGTAACTGGTGCACCCTTCTAATTTATCAAAAGACAGTATACCAGTAGTAAGATATATGCAGCAACATAAAATCTAGTCTATATACCTGTATATATATATATATATATATATATATATATATATATACACACACACAATTATGTTAATTAATCTGTTACATTCAGTTAATTATGTATTATAACAGTGTGAACATAATTGTGTGACTTTAAAAGTCAGTTTATTAAAGCAGTGTTTTTCAACCAGTGTGCCGTGGCAGTGCCGTGAGAGATCCTCAGGTGTGCCACGGCAGACTGACAACAGTGTGACATTTTTTAAACGTTGCTTGTTTTTTACTCCCAGTGCAGGGGTAGTTTGTAGGAGGCATGGCATAACAGCACAATACATACAGTATGTGTGTGTTTGTGTGTATGTGTATATATATATGCTGCATTAGGCTACAATGTGTGATTTTTTAAAAACTTTTGGGATGGTGGTGTGCCACAGGATTTTTTAATGTAAAAAAGTGTGCCACGGCAAAAAAAAGGTTAAAAATCACTGTATTAAAGCATGCCCATTTGTATTCAAATTTTTAAAAGAAAATACAGATTTGTGATTAAGCTGATTAATATTATGTTTGCTGTTAAGAAACAAAATTCCTATAAAAATGCTTTAACAATAATTTCCAAACACCTCAGTTATGAACATCCTTTGATTTTCTGCTAATTATTTTGAATGAATTTTGAACTCTGCTTTGGAATAATGGAAAAATATTAGGGAAAATGTAATTCAGACAGACTTTGTATAAGCTTTGCTTCCTCAATAGTGTACAAATATTTTAATCCTTTTTAATGCATATTAAACATTTAGAGTGCTTTCTATCTGATGTTTTATTCATATATGTTTTAATCAGTGTAGTTTTGTTCAGAACAAGGAAGCCTTACTGATGTGGGAGTTGACTGAATATATAAATCTGCTTAGCAGGACATTAAAGCCAGGAAATATTTCTTTGTTCTATAAAGCATGCATATTAGTTTGTCATTATTTAATACAATTTTCATTAAATGTTGAAAATTAAAAGAATCTTCATTTTCATGTAAACGTTTCCATTGGTATTTGTGTCATCATTTTTAAGAAATGAAAATCTCTAAATGGTAACATGTCTTGCACCACCAGTCCGAAAACATTAAACGCATTCCCTATATAATGAATATGGTAATGTATACATCTGAGAATCATGCATTTAAAACCAGCCATAGATTCTCTACATTCTGTCACATAAATATCCTGATTTGCTATGAGCTGCATATGAGGAGAGACTTCATAGTTTTTAGTGTGTATTTATTAAAATAAGATGCATTTAGTGACACCTGCTGGTAATTTGCAGATCTCCAGCACACGGAATTGTAAATGTTTATCCAGTGTCTTCATAGCATTGAATGGCTATGGATTTATTACTTCAGTAAAACTAACTCACTGCAATTGGATGACATTACAAATATGTTTCCTACAGAACTACATATACTGGAACAGCTGATTAGTTAAAAACATAACCTTTACTTTGTCCATTAAAAATGTGTTAACACAATACTCATTAAGATCATATCGGCCAGCTGACAAGCCCCCATAGGACTCCAATAGGGGCTTGTCAGCTGTCCAATATGATCTTATTGACTACTTTGTACACACATTTTTTAGGGACGAATGGAAGGTTCTGTTTTATCACTAATCAGCTGTTCTAGTTTATGTTGAGATATTGTTCTCCAGCTTATGATATATTTTAGAGAAAAGGTGGCTCCGGTGCCCCACAGTGACATCATCTCTCACCGCCACACGGTAATCCTTAAATGTGGAAGCCACTAATATGCCTAAAAAACAAAGCGGGACTTTGTGAATCAGCTCCTGTCAAAGAGCATAAGGAGGGTCACACGATAGTGACTGGAGGCATCCACAAGAAGTACCTATACAGCAGCTTTAACATTGTGATACGTATATATACACATCTAAATATGTATACGTATGTAAATATATATGTTTATATGTGTGTACATATGTATTTATGTATTTATATATGTATACATGTATTTACAGACATATATACACATATAAACACATAAATACATATGTATACATATATATATATATATAAAAGTGCATTAGAGCATTTTGCAGTTATAGGGACACTAAACCCAATTATTTCTTTCATGATTCAGATAGAGCTTGCAAATCTAAGCAACTTCTAATTTGTGCCTATTATCATTTTTGGACTGTTGTTTGTGACGTCATTTCGGAATACTTAGAGGCTTCATTTTACAAAAAAATGTAGGATTTATTTAACATGTTAATATAATCTGATGTGCATGTTTATTTTTGCTTGTTTTATAATCTTTTAAAGCAGCAATACGAACATGCAGGCAATAACACTGCGATTGCAAGCTGCAAGTTATACCTTTATAATACACATCATTAAACCGCTAACATATTCGTGGATGTCTTCTGAATAATTTTACAGCACATGCAATATCATTTCATACTGTTAATAGATGTGCAGTGTGACTTGATTATTTATGTGTTAAGTTCATTTTTAAAGATGTTTCCTAGATAGATTCAACAGCACTTTCCAAAAAAAAAAAGAATTAAAGTGAAGGTAAAGTTTGACAGTATTCAAGACAACCTAACACTTATCCATATGACCCTAATCTAGTCGCTAAGTTTTTTTTTTGGATTACTTCAATATTTTACATTAAAAATTATATTTAAAAATCCCTACCACTTAGCTCCCGACTCCTCCCAAGCCCTACTTCTGTCTTCTTAGCTTTGTGGGGTCTTTAGCAGTCCCACCCGCTCTCTGGGTCTCAGAAATGCGCGTTCACGATGCAGTCTCTAAATGCGCATGCGCAAATCGCTGATGCTGCGAACCACTGTGCATGTGCTAAGCGCCGATCATTAATTCCAAATGCGCACACGTTAACTTGCATTGTAACATAGTATTGAATGATTTACTATATTCATTCAATACTATTTCTTACAAGACAGACAGCAGCTGCATAGATCACTATTGTTGACCCATTTTGTGAAGCATTTGCTTTATTTAATCGGTAAGTAATGACAATTGTAATATGTCATATAACACATTGTTTAACACATCATATGCATAATAGATTTAAATATTATATATATATATATTCAAAACTCATCCTTACTATTCTTTATCCTGCGATGTAATACATCGCTGATAGCTTCCTTTATCCTGCATTTTCTCTAATATACCAATATCGATATATTTATAAACTTCTAAACATGTCTCTATTCTAAATTATTGCCAAGTTTTATATATATTTTTTATGCAAACGAATATTGCAGTTATTTTATATTTGAATTTTTTTTGGGTATAGCATTTTCCAAACAGTTGAAAATATTATTCTACGATCTTTAGATTTGAACAGCCAATAAGATTTTAGCAGCCCTAATTCCTTTTGGCTGTTTCAAACTTTCAGCCAATAGGAATGCAATGGTGCCCCCAGAATAAAAGGGGTACCTTGCATTTCAATCCTCAGTGTGCTGGGGACGATCGAATGAAGCAGATCTCCACGTCGGATCGATGGACCTCTGCCTCGACCTCTGCCTTGGACCTCCAGCTGGACATCCGCCTTGGACCTTCACCTGGACCTCCGCCTTGGACCGTCACCTGGACCTCCGTCCCCGCGCATCGCCGCTCCGCCTCCGCAGGGATGAATAAGATGCTGGTCCTGCAATGGATGAAGATGGAGCCGCCTGGATGAAAATGGAGCCGCCCGGGATGAAGATCGTTCAAGCGGGACTTCAACAACTGTGAGTACCTAATAAGTTTTTTGGGGGTGTTTTTTTTTTTAGATTAGGGGTTGGGTATTTCATAAAAGAGCTCAAGACAAAGAGCTGAATGCACTTTTAAGGGCAATGCCCATACAAATGCCCTTTTCAGGGCAATGAGTAGATTAGGTTTTACTCTATTTTTATTGTGTGTGTTTGGGGGGGGTGGGGGTTTGTATACTGTTAGGGGTCTTTGTTTTTCTTTTGTAGGAAAAAAGCTGTTATCTTTAGGGCAAAGCCCTACAAAGACACTTTTAAAGGCCCACAAAAAAAGCCATTTTAAGGGCCCATGGTAGTTTATTACAGATTAGGTTTTTTTATTTTGGGGTGGGTTTTTTATTTTTTTAAAATGGTAATAGAATAATAATTTTTATTATTTTGTATCATTTCGTTTGTTATTTTTTGTAATGTTAGGTTTTTTTATTTTTTGTAATTTTAGTGTTTTTTTATTTTTTGTAATGGTAGGTTTTAGTGTAAGGCAGCTTAGGTTTTATTTCATAGGTAAGTTTGTATTTATTTTCACTAGTCTACCTAGTTAAAATAAAAACAAACTTACCTGTGAAATAAAAATAAAACCTAAGCAAGCTACAATATAACTTAGTTATATTGTAGCTAGCTTAGGTTTTATTTTACAGGTAAGTATGTATTTAGTTTTAAATAAGTATTATTTAGTTAATAATTGTAACTTTAATTTAGCTCTATTTTAATTATGTTAAAGTTAGGGGGTGTTAGGTTTAGGGTTAAAGTTAGGTTTGGGGTTAGGGTTACGGTTAGGTTTAGGGGTTAATAGTTTAATTTAGGTTGTTGCGATGTGGGGGCTGGCGGTTTAGGGGTTAATTGGTTTATTTAGTGGTAGTGATGTGGGAGGCCAGACATTTAGGGGTGAATAGCGTTATTTAGTGGCGGCGATGTCGGGGAGTGGTGGAATAGGGGTTAATAGATTTATTAGTGTGGGCGATGTTGGGGTGCGAGGGAATAGGGGTTAATAACTGTAGTATAGTGGCGGCGATATCGAGAGTGGCAGATTAGGGGTTAATAGATTTATTTAGGTGGCGGCGATATCGGGAGCGGCAGATTAGGGGTTAATAACATTATGTAGGTGGCGGCGATGTCGGGGGCAGCAGATTAGGGGTGTTTAGACGTAGGGTTTATGTTAGGGTGTTAGGATTAAACGTTACTTTTTTTCCCCATAGACATCAATGGGGCTTTGTTACAGAGCTTTTCATGCAGCGATCGCAGGTGTTAGATTTTTTTTCTAACACGCTCTCCCCATTGATGTCTATGGGGAAAGCGTGAACGAGCACGTTAAAACAGCGCTTGTATTTTGTGTGGTATGGAGCTCAATGTAACCACATCGCACGCACAAGCCGGCTGTTTTAAAACTTGTAATGGCTACTCTATAGAGGGTGAAATAACGCAACTTTTGTTGTGTTAGTTAAATTCTTTATAGCGTGCATAACTCGTAATCTATCTGAATGTATTAGTTTAAAAATTAATTAAATCTCTTTTTAGTTATAAAATGAGAATCAATGTATTATAAATAGATAACACTTTGAATACAAATAGTATGAATAAAATGTTGATGTTGAAATAAAAAAGTTACTTAACTACCGTGATTCAAGAGTTTGTTACAATACAATATTGACCAGTATTAACTAATAAAAATAATAAAGTCACTAGCCGTTAATTATATTTAAAATAAGTAAATAATATATTTAATATTAAAATATAATTCTAAACATTATAATAACGAAAGAATGCGGCACTTACTTTTTGATGAACACTTTGAATTAAATTGATGAGCTCTCCGTATCGAAGCCGTCCATAACAAGCAGATGACGTCTGGAAGGATTCCTTACTTGGAAGTAAGACACATGCGCGAAAAGGGAGCGCGCGTGATGATCAATCTGTAAATAAATTTAACAGAGCATGTGCAGAGTAGTAAAGGGGCGGATGATGCGAAGGGACGGCTGCCTAACGGCCGAAATTTCAGTCAAAGCAAAAAAAAACATGATGAAGAGCGAAAAATAATAATAATACATGGGTTGATTTAGAGGACTTAAAGAAAATGCTTTATAAAGGTGATAACTTGATTTATACACTAGCGTATAAAAAATAATAAATTAAAATTATATTGATTTTGCACCCATAATGCTATGCTTGATAGAACTAGAGATAACTTTACCATCACTTTAAACAAACAAGGACTGAAATCCCATGCAGTAATATCAAAATATGTTACATTTATAAAAATATTTTTGGGAGAAAATCTTGTGTACAGAGACCCCAGGCACAAGTGACCTGCCTGAGGGTGTCATTCAAACCTTTTCTAAAAAAAAGAAATCATTGTGGTAATTGGTGCAATATGAACTTAATTAACATAAATTATATTGACGCAATTATAGTTAAAGAGACATTGAGCTGCTAGGTACAACTACAGTAGAATGGTTACTACTACCATGCTATTGTTTTTCCTCTCTTCAAATATGCTTAACCCTTTACAAACGCTGGTTAGTAAAGTTCTGTATCTTCACAATGGGTGCCGCCATCTTGGAATTAATTTTTTTTAGCATCCTGGCACAGAAGCACTGCACATTCACTGATCAGTGATTTTGCTGACTTATTCTTGAGGGTTTTATATATTTCTTATGTAACTTTTAAACTGTGTAAATTAACTGCAAAAATTTTGCTTCCTCTTTCTATTGCAGCTGTGCACCACACCTCTGTGAAAATTCCCGACAGTGAAGGGGTTAATCGTTTAACTGTTACGGGTTAATTGTGTTGTAGTGCAGTAATTACCCTGCCACCTGACACCTACCATCTCTATGATTCCTCGGAAAAAGCTCTGGTCATAATCATCTTTTACCATTTTAGATATTGGCAGCCAGTCTGCATTAAAAAATTTTTATTATTATTTATTTTTCTGTAGTGTAGGTATCCCTCATCTCCCTCCTATCCTCCTGATCCCTTACAAATAGTTATCTTCCTCCCCCTACTACACTCCAATATTTGTTTAGCTGTTAAGAGTAAAATGTATTGTAGTGCAGTAATTACCCTAGTTAGTGTAGGGATCCCTATCCCTTCTCATCCTCCCACCTTTCTTATCCCTCAGAAATAGCTCTCTTCCTTCCTCCATAATTCATCACAATATTTGTTACTGGCATTAGGTAGTGTTTTTTAATGATCTATTTATTATCATTTATTATTTAGGGATACACCCCATCCCAAAAACCCCCTTCAATTAATCTCATTGTAGTTACCCACCACCTCTTCGGTCCTCTTTTCCATAATGTAGGGACCCATCCCTCATTCTCCCCTTACAACAACTCTTCTGTAGTGTAGGGAACCCTCCCATCCCCCTTTGGTGATGGTCCGCTAATGTGCCTACTTCCTTCTTTACCTAACCTCCCATGGCATCACCGCACCCAATATACACAGTGACACTGTCTCTTTCAGTGCTTTACCTTCATATGGTAAGGGAGCACGATCAGCGCTCCCTTACTATATGAAGACAGATGCCTGCTGCCCCCAGCTGCAGTGTCCTCTGTCTAAGATGACAATGGGGACAGCAATATGAGCCAAAGTATTAATATAGGTGCTAAGTCTACACAGTACGCGGGACAAATTACTGTGTGACAAGGTACTTACATCCATTTGGCTTAATGGGTTAATGTCCCTTTAAAAGAATATAAAACAGTCTGCGTAATAACAAAATACTAACCAGTGGGTTATACTTAATAGAAATCAGTGCAATATGTATAATTCATAATTTTAAAAGGATGTCACATTTTATTTCTTTTTTTTTGTAAGTTTGTTTGTGCAGAGTTTATTACTTCATTTCTTCACACAAGGAGGCTGTGATTTCTACAGCAAGAAAAGGAGGAGCTTACAGGGACAGTCTACTTGAAAATACATATTGTTTAAAAGGAGAGACATATTTTTATTACCCATTCCCCAGTTTTGCATAACCAACACAGTTATATAAAACACTTTTTTACCTCTGTGATTACTTTGTATCTAAGGCTCTGCAGACTGCCCCTTTATCTCAGTTGTTTTGAAAGACTTGCATTTTAGCCAATCAGTACTGACTCATAAATAACTCCACAATGTTATCTATATGGCACACATGAATTAGAACTGTCTAGCTGCAAGAACAAAACACATTTGATGATAAAAATAAATTGGAAAGTTTTTAAAAATGTCATGCCCTATCTGAATCATGAAAGTTTCATTTTGACTTGACTGTCCCTTTAACCTTTGAGGTGGTTGCTAGGAGACACCTACAATAGCTCAAGTCACTAGAGGACTTTTGGTGCAAAAATCATGTGATGGTAAAATTAAGTTCTGTAATGTAAGCTACTTTAGATAAAGTAATGCACTACTGAGAGCTAACTGAACACATCTAATCAGCTAATCGCAAGAGACAAATGTGTGCTGGTGCCATCAGCTAGCTCCCACTAGTGTAGGATATGTGCATATTCTTTTTCAACAATGGATACCAAGAGAACAAAGTACATAAAAAAAAAGAAGTGAATTTAAAAGTGTCTTAAAATAATATGTTCTATGAGAATCATGCAAGTTTAATTTTAACTTTCCTATCCCTTTAAGTGTGGTGTGTGTTATCCTTTTAAAGCTGGTGTATTTTGTGTGTTTGCCTATTACTTTAAATATAAATAAGAAGCTTCAATTTTATGGCCATGAATGAAGCTCCACTGTCCTGCAACCTGACAGGTTAAAGGTTAGTTCCGTGTCACAGTGGCCATATTTACTGTTCCTAAGTTACCTAATAAAACATGGCTGCAGCAACTACAAGTTGTCTACTAAGAAAATTCACCATTTTATTTTACACCCTTTGGGGATGATTTATCAACTTGCGGGCAGACATGATTTGTTGTAGCTGTATCGATAAATGCATACACTGTCGGCATTTAACATTGCACAAGCATTTCTGGGGAAATGCTTGTGCAATGCCGCCCCTGTACATTTGCGGCTGCTAGCAGGGGGTGTCAATCATCCCAATCGTATCTGATTGGGATGATTGCTGTCCACCACCTCAGAGGTGGCGGATGAGTTAAGTAGCAGCGGTCTTATGACCGCTGCTTCTTAACTTAAGGTTACGGCAAGCTGGAAACTTCGGGGGTAGATTGCAGCATTTGCTCCTTGATAAATCTACCCCTATATCTCCAAAATGGCACAAAACAAAATAAAAGAAATCCTCTCAATAAAAGCTGTTCACATGCCAAAAGCAACAGTTTTTCTTAAAACTCAGGCAATATATTCAATGTTAAGATAGGAAAAGCTCATTTCTTCCAATTCCTAATGACTAAAAAAATAACAAACCAGTTTTATGTCTTAAGGTTTATACAAAATGCTTTATTTTCTCAAATAAAAAGTTTACCAAGCTTTTTCCACCCCTTGTTCAATAAAAGAAAACCTACATTGTAACCATGAAGAATAACTGAAACTGAACAAAGAAATGAGAACAAGAAGTTTCTTATATTACACAGGTTTGGAGACATGGGCCTCTATTTATGAAAGGTCTTGCGGACCTGATCCGACAGTGCGGATCAGGTCCGCAAGATCTTGCTGAATGCGGAGAGCAATACGCTCTCCGTATTCAGCATTGCACCAGCAGCTCACAAGAGCTGCTGGTGCAACGCCACCCCCTGCTGGCTTGCGGCCAATCGACTGCCAGCAGGGGGTGTCAATCAACCCAATCATATTCGATCGTATTGAATTGAGGTGATGTCTGTCCGCCTGCTCAGAGCAGGCGGACAGGGTTATGGAGCAGCGGTCTTTAGACCGCTGCTTCATAACTGCTGTTTCTGGCGAGTTTGAAGACTCGCCAGAAACACGCGCCATCAAACTCCATTCGGAGCTTGATAGATAGGCCCCTTAGACACCTTTACATTTAATTCAATAGCTGCACCACTGAGCAGATTATGCTTTTGTGAGGTCTTAAGAAGGCATGTGCATGAAGACGGCCGCTCACGGCATTCAGCTCTTTTCGGAGATTGATTTCTTCTTGTGAAAGTGCAACAAACTAAGATCTGGATATGCATAGATCTTAGTTTGTTCTTTGTTGCACTTTCCCAAGTAGAAATCCCTCTCAAAAAAGCGGTAAAGGCTGTGAGCAGCTGCCTTTGTCCCATTCTGCAGCTAACGAAATTCCCGAATGCACATGCCTAGTCTTAAGCAAAATCTTTTTCTGGAATTGCACATAATTTTACATATAATTTAAAGTGATGGTAAACTCTGCTGTAGTAAAATTATGGAATTACACACTTCATTAATGAAATATTTAAACTGCAACATTTATTGTTTTGTTTTGTTCTTACTTTAAAATATTAAAGCTTATTTGCTCCGCCCCCAATAATTTCCTTTCCATCACTGAAGTGACATGCATCCCTGTCCCCTCCCCCCCACACCCGCTGTACACATCATCTGATTTGCACGCTCCCGGCAGGGTTCTCAAATAGTGCATGCGCAAGGCTCTCAATGATGTAAGCCCAGTAAACATTGAATTATGTCCCATTTGACCAAATGCGGTAACTAACCCTTCCATTTTTGCTTTTAACCTTAGCTCAGAGCTTGTAAGTGAGTGCTGGACTTTCTCTGTGTGTTATATATATATATATATATATATATATATATATATATATATATATATATATATATATATATATATATATATATATATATATATAACAGGTAGCCCTCAGTTTACGCCACAGTTAGGTTCCAGAAGGAATGGTTGTAAATTGAAACCGTTGTAAATTGAAACCCAGTTTATAATGTAAGTCAATTGGAAGTGAGGGAGTTAGGTTCCAGGCCCCTCTCAAAATTGTCATAAGTAACATCTAATACATTATTTTTAAAGCTTTGAAATGAAGACTTTAAATACTAAACAGCATTATAAACCTAATAATATAGATTGTATCATCATCAAAATAAGTTTAATGAACAAAAACATTTGCTAACAGCACCTAATAAAATAATTACACAACAGACGTTTTTTTACTTGCATTTTTCTGCAAACAGTTCTCTGCATTGTTAGCATGTTAGATAGTATTGGGTCTGCACCTATTCTATGCATTTCAATCTGCAGTGATTAATAGGCAGTTAGGCACCCTCTCCTCAAGCCGCTGGACAGGAAGATAATAGGGAAGTGGCTGCTAGATCTTGTTGCTCGATAGGTCTGGTCTGCTCTGTGTACACAGATCATTTTCAGTCTGCTAAGCTTGTATAACTTTGCTGCAACACAAGCGGACAGCTCCACCTACTGGCTAATTTAATTAGTGCACTGCTTTCCAATGCTTTTCAATAGAAGTCACAAGACTGAAAAAAAAAGGTTGTTATTCTGAAACGGCACAAATTGAACCGGCATAAACCGAGGGTCACCTCTATATATATATATATATATATATATATATATATATATATATATATATATATATATATATATATATATACAGTATATATATAACATACCGTAAAATTACATTTATAATTTGTGTAAATTTAGAAGTGACTTAAATAACAGATGTTAATGGGAACCCTACTATGAATATCAGTGTGGTAAATGTATATACAGTAATAATTGTAGATGTTCTCTCAACAGTTTATTGTTAATGCATTTTTAACTACCTAGTTAAGTATTTTGACATTTTTTGCTGGCAAATAGTGACAACTGAACCGCTAATTTTATCAGTTTATGTTGCTTATGTCAGATTACTTTTAAACATTTTTTTCTCTTTCTATGGTTAAATTTATAATATGTCCTATTATATTCCATATGTCCTATCATATCTAAGGATGATACCCAGCTTGTATTTTATCAGTGTGGCTGGTACTGATATCATTCAGACCAATGTAGATAATGTAGATAATAAAGAATACAATTATAAAAAAGTCCTGCTTTGGTGAAAAGTCTTCTAAGTGTTTTTGAGTCTAATTATTTATTATTTTTTTTAAGTTATTTAATTCAAATTAGGTATTGTTTGTAGCAGCCTACAGTGCAGATTGCGCAGTTATGCTGCTGGCACACACGAGTGCTCCTTATCCAGCAATCTAGCTGCATTGCACGTGTCTGTTAGCAGGGGAAGCCTATTCCTGCATTCTCTTCTCTAGAGAGTTGGAGAGAACTTATGTTGCAGACTTCCCATGTGCAGAACTCACTTAGGCCCCGATATTCAAAACATTGATAGACCAACAAAAGTTTGTATTCTTGTGTTCTTCAGGCTCGCAGTCTGTTGGTCTGTCAAAATATTATTAAAAAGTGGGCTGAATCTCGTTGTGCTGACAAGTGGCAATGTGTCTCCCCTAGGATATAATGGGGATCACATCTTCAGCAAAAGTCAGCTGACATCACCAATGAGTTGCAAAGTAGGCTGTGGCGCGGGGGAGGGGGACTGTCTTTAAAGCGTGTTTACCCAAAATACACTGTGCGTTACCACAAGGCCTTAAAGTGCAATGTGCCAAATCACTTATAACTGTAAAAAGCTGACAAAAATATTACCTGAATATCTCTACATAGAAAAGGAAAATATTTTACCTCAAAATTCCTTCAGCTCACTAGAGTAAGTGTGTTTTGATCTAGTGCTACTCTTTTTACTGTCATCTCATATGAGGAGGATAATAAGGTGACTATATCTGCACATGCCAGTTGCAAGTCCTGTGACTAGCATCCTGTCTGGATGCTTACAGTCCCTTTAGAATGGGATGTGGCTAATCAGTAAATTTTGCGGTAAAATGTCTTACATTTTACATAAAGTTGCTCAGGCGATATTTTCTAGTCAGCTTTTTACAGATATCCTTCATCACTTTCAAGTGATTCAACATATCATGTCCCTTTATTCTCTAACAAAAGGTAATACCCTGAAAGTCCCAAAGAGATAAGAGCTGCCTTCTATAGAAAATAATGAAGCTCTCTAGGATATATAATCTCAAAGGGGAGAGTGAGGTTAACAGGGGATCACCTGACACATTCTCATTTTTTGGCAAATACAAATTAAACTGAAATGTTTTAACTACAGTTTAATTTACATTTGCTTCTAGTTTAGTACTATGTATATATATATACATATATATATATATATATATATATATATATATATATATATATATATATATATATATATTACTTTTCTCTCAGTTAAATAAGTGAGACCAACCGGTGCAAAGTGCTTAGAGAATATAGTGAGAGTTGTAAGAAAGCTTTAGTCATACCCAGGGAACTCCTGTCTCTCTCCCCCACTTTCTGAAACTGTAAGACTTATTTCACAAGAAAAGTTACAAAGTGCAATGCAATTTGTAAAAGATTCACAAGGTTTTTCCCAGTTTGCGTGCTTAAGTGACACAAGCAATTTTGGTATTTTTGTTTACTATTGGTTCCACCTTAAAGTACGCAGTCTTGTTAAGTACACCTATGCATTTTATACATCTTTTTTTTTTTAACAGACAAACAGGTCTTTCTAGTGATACCCTATATGGGTATATACAAAAATATATAGTCATTTAATACTGAAAAATGTGGAAAATGGGAAAAAAAAGCATTTATTTGCAGTCTTCTTTATAATCATTTCTACAAAACTGGTATAGCTAAAGAAAAATATTGCCAGATAGATTCATTATGTTGTCCTGAGTTTAACAAACAATGGCTTGTGATTTTTGACATGTGAATGTGATCACTGTGACTGGCTATCATAGTGATCACATGACCACTCACTCCTGAGGCATCCAATGATTGGCTACTGGTCCTGATACCAGGATTCACTGGGGTGAAAAACTGGGTACAATGTAACCACATCAAAATGGCCTGGGAATAAATATACTTACATGTTTATATCTATATTTTTTGTTAATATATCTAATATTGTTAATGTTTATGCATGAATATATATTTTAATTTACATTTTACATTTACATTTCTAAAATAAGTTCACTGGATAGTTGAATGAAAACATCCAAGGTGACTCTCTCTACCACTGACATGAAACTGCACTGTTGATGTGCTCTACAGATCATAGTAGCATAATGTCTATCATACTGGAGGGTTCTCTGTCATTTTAAACTTAACATATCTGAGGAAAAACTTGTCAAATCCTTCTCCTCAACCCTGGTCCTATTACAGCATTTCATGTCATAGACAGTTACCATCAACCAATCCATTACAATAAGCATGTGGCTTCTGTACTTATCACCTGTCTGACATTTTGCTATCACATTTAATCAGTTGTCAAAACCTGCTGGTTTATCTCAAGAATGTAGACAAGATAGATCCTTCTGTAGGTCAAAACACTGCTGACTGTATCAGCCAACTGTTAATGCAAAACACACAGTAAACATATTCTGAAACAATGACAATTTGATGTCAATGGAAGATTATATTTGTAGTTTGTAGAGTAAGTGTGTTTTGATCCAGTGCTACTCTTTTTTACTGTCATCTCATATGAGGAGGATAATAAGGTGACTATATCTGCACATGCCAGTTGCCAGTCCTGTGACTAGCATCCTGTCTGGATGCTTACAGTCCCTTTAGAATGGGATGTATCTAATGAGTAAATTTTGTGGTAAAATGTCTTACATTTTACATAAAGTTGCTCAGGTGATATTTTCTAGTCAGCTTTTTACAGATATCCTTCATCACTTTCAAGTGATTCAACATATCAAGTCCCTTTATTCTCTAACAAAAGGTAATACCCAGAAAATCCCAAAGAGATGAGAGCTGCCTTCTATGGAAAATAATGAAGCTCTCTGGGATATATAATCTCAAAAGGGAGAGTGAGGTTAACAGGCGATCACCTGACACATTCTCATTTTTTGGCAAATACAAATTAAACTGAAATGTTTTAACTACAGTTTAATTTGCATTTGCTTCTAGTTTAGTACTATATATATATATATATATATATATATATATATATATATATATATATATATATATATATATATTACTTTTCTCTCAGTTAAATAAGTGAGACCAGCAGGTGCAAAGTGCTTAGAGAATATAGTGAGAGTTGTAAGAAAGCTTCAGTCACACCCAGGGAACTCCTGTCTCTCTCCCCACTTTCTGAAACTGTAAGACTTATTTCACAAGAAAAGTTACAAAGTGCAATGCAATTTGTAAAAGATTCACAAGGTTTTTCCCAGTTTGCGTGCTTAAGTGACACAAGCAATTTTGGTATTTTTGTTTACTATTGGTTCCACCTTAAAGTACGCAGTCTTGTTAAGTACACCTATGCATTTTATACATCTTTTTTTTTTTAACAGACAAACAGGTCTTTCTAGTGATACCCTATATGGGTATATACAAAAATATATAGTCATTTAATACTGAAAAATGTGGAAAATGGGAAAAAAAGCATTTATTTGCAGTCTTCTTTATAATCATTTCTACAAAACTGGTATAGCTAAAGAAAAATATTGCCAGATAGATTCATTATGTTGTCCTGAGTTTAACAAACAATGGCTTGTGATTTTTGACATGTGAATGTGATCACTGTGACTGGCTATCACAGTGATCACATGACCACTCACTCCTGAGGCATCCAATGATTGGCTACTGGTCCTGATACCAGGATTCACTGGGGTGAAAAACTGGGTACAATGTAACCACATCAAAATGGCCTGGGAATAAATATACTTACATGTTTATATCTATATTTTTTGTTAATATATCTAATATTGTTAATGTTTATGCATGAATATATATTTTAATTTACATTTTACAATTACATTTCTAAAATAAGTTCACTGGATAGTTGAATGAAAACATCCAAGGTGACTCTCTCTACCACTGACATGAAACTGCACTGTTGATGTGCTATACAGATCATAGTAGCATAATGTCTATCATACTGGAGGGTTCTCTGTCATTTTAAACTTAACATATCTGAGGAAAAACTTGTCAAATCCTTCTCCTCAACCCTGGTCCTATTACAGCATTTCATGTCATAGACAGTTACCATCAACCAATCCATTACAATAAGCATGTGGCTTCTGTACTTATCACCTGTCTGACATTTTGCTATCACATTTAATCAGTTGTCAAAACCTGCTGGTTTATCTCAAGAATGTAGACAAGATAGATCCTTCTGTAGGTCAAAACACTGCTGACTGTATCAGCCAACTGTTAATGCAAAACACACAGTAAACATATTCTGAAACAATGACAATTTGATGTCAATGGAAGATTATATTTGTAGTTTGTAGAGTAAGTGTGTTTTGATCCAGTGCTACTCTTTTTTACTGTCATCTCATATGAGGAGGATAATAAGGTGACTATATCTGCACATGCCAGTTGCCAGTCCTGTGACTAGCATCCTGTCTGGATGCTTACAGTCCCTTTAGAATGGGATGTATCTAATGAGTAAATTTTGTGGTAAAATGTCTTACATTTTACATAAAGTTGCTCAGGTGATATTTTCTAGTCAGCTTTTTACAGATATCCTTCATCACTTTCAAGTGATTCAACATATCAAGTCCCTTTATTCTCTAACAAAAGGTAATACCCAGAAAATCCCAAAGAGATGAGAGCTGCCTTCTATGGAAAATAATGAAGCTCTCTGGGATATATAATCTCAAAAGGGAGAGTGAGGTTAACAGGCGATCACCTGACACATTCTCATTTTTTGGCAAATACAAATTAAACTGAAATGTTTTAACTACAGTTTAATTTGCATTTGCTTCTAGTTTAGTACTATATATATATATATATATATATATATATATATATATATATATATATATATATATATATATATTACTTTTCTCTCAGTTAAATAAGTGAGACCAGCAGGTGCAAAGTGCTTAGAGAATATAGTGAGAGTTGTAAGAAAGCTTCAGTCACACCCAGGGAACTCCTGTCTCTCTCCCCACTTTCTGAAACTGTAAGACTTATTTCACAAGAAAAGTTACAAAGTGCAATGCAATTTGTAAAAGATTCACAAGGGTTTTTCCCAGTTTACGTGCTTAAGTGACACAAGCAATTTTGGTATTTTTGCTCACTATTGGTTCCACCTTAAAGTACGCAGTCTTGTTAAGTACACCTATGCATTTTATACATCTTTTTTTTTTTTAACAGACAAACAGGTCTTTCTAGTGATACCATATATATGGGTATATACAAAAATATATAGTCATATAATACTTAAAAATGGGGAAAAATGGAAAAAAAGCATTTATTTGCAGTCTTCTTTATAATCATTTCTACAAAACTGGTATAGTTAAAGAAAAATATTGCCAAATAGACTCATGTTTTTGTTTAACAAACAATGGCTTGTGATTTTTTACATGTGATTACTGTGACTGGCTGTCACAGTGTTCACATGACCACTCACTCCTGAGGCATCCAATGATTGGCTACTGGTCCTGATACCAGGATTCACTGGGGTGAAACACTGGGTACAATGTAACCACATCAAAATGGCCTGGGAATAAATATACTTACATGTTTATATCTATATTTTTTGTTAATATATCTAATATTGTTAATGTTTATGCATGAATATATATTTTAATTTACATTTTACAATTACATTTCTAAAATAAGTTCACTGGATAGTTGAATGAAAACATCCAAGGTGACTCTCTCTACCACTGACATGAAACTGTACTGTTGATGTGCTATACAGATCATAGTAGCATAATGTCTATCATACTGGAGGGTTCTCTGTCATTTTAAACTTAACATATCTGAGGAAAAACTTGTCAAATCCTTCTCCTCAACCCTGGTCCTATTACAGCATTTCATGTCATAGACAGTTACCACCAACCAATCCATTACAACAAGCATGTGGCTTCTGTACTTATCACCTGTCTGACATTTTGCTATCACATTTAATCAGTTGTCAAAACCTGCTGGTTTATCTCAAGAATGTAGATAAGATAGATCCTTCTGTAGGTCAATACCCTGCTGACTGTATCAGCCAACTGTTAATGCAAAACACACAGTAAACATATTCTGAAACAATGACAATTTGAAGTCAATGGAAGAGTATATTTGTAGTTTGTAGTTTAGGCAATTTAAAAACAAATACATCAATCTTTATGAAGTTTGGAATAAAGACACATATTTTGGTCTAGTACATTTTTTTAAGAACATTGAAATAAGTCTCCTATTTTCATATATTTTAAGAATGAACAGTAAAAAAATAAAATAATTAATTTGTGCTAAGTAGCAGCATTTGTAATTAGAGGATTGTGGTAAATGCATTCTCATATTTTGGTCTGTATCCAGGAAGGCAGTGAGTATCTGTAATGTTTTTCCTGTTTCCACACATACAGACACACAATACACATACACAAAGTACACAAAACACATATGCAAAAATACACATAGTACACAGTCTACAACACACACACTACACAAGCATTGCTAATGCTTACACACACTAAACACAACAATCAACACAATGCACACTCAAATGTCATACTGTAAGTTCCCAATCAAATATTAAAAAAGCATGGATATTTCAAAATTAAAGTTCTCCACCCCAGAAAATGTAATAATAAAATCTAATAATACAATATATTTTTTTAATTGGGAAGTTTAATTTCAAAATGCTTTTACCATTTAGAGCTAGATCACAAGTGGACCACAATCGATAGCACCTGGGACGCGATCCGATATACGGCATAGTTTTCGGCGCAAGTGAGGGAACCCGCGTCGCCCGCAGTTTCAGCTCGCAACTCGAGCAATCCAATATACAGCGCCGTCAGATGCTAAACTGGCGTAAGTAGGAAAAATCGTCGAGCAGCTAAAATGTGCCCAAATACACATTTTAGTCGTCGCAAGTACTTACGCCAGTATTTTTTTCACGTAAAGTCTCAATAAAGTGTAGTTTTATGCAAATTAGCCTACGACTCGTAAAAAATTACGCCAGTTCTAAGAGATGCGCCACGTAACTACGAGATTCAAAATTCATACTTAAACCCCTGCGCAGCCGCCATTTTCTTTAGTGTGTTTGGTCGGTTCTTGGAGCTACAGCACACTACAGTGAGTAGGAGAAAGTCGTTAGAGTAGAGAGAGAGACGCATTGCATAATATTTAGTTAGGTCGGATTTGGTGGATTTGTTAAGCTTGTACATTACTGTCACTTTTTTACATATTGCACACATTTTGCATACACACATATACAAAATACACAACACTTTTTTTTTATAACACCTTACACATTTTATTTATCTTTTACAGTGTGAAAGGCTGAGTGTTTGGTTGTGATTGTGTGTGATTGAAGTGGGAGTGAGTGTGAGTGTGTGAGTGTGTGTAGTGTGAGGATGTCAGGGAGAGCTAGGGCGGGGAGGAGGAGGGAAGGGGAGTTGCAGGGAGAGGATTATGGACAGGAGGAGCAGCAGGGTCCCCGTCAGGGAGTGAGCGGAGTGGGGAGAGGGAGAGCTAGAAGGGAGGATGGGAGTGGGGTTGCCCCAAGGCCAGGCACACTCAGAAGAGGGATAGAGGGTGCACATGGGGATAGAAGGGGGGAGGAGGGAGAGGATAGGGAGGAACCCACACCAGGGACATCCCAGGGAGGGAGCCAGGCGGACCAGAACGATGAGCGTATGAGGTGCCCCAACTTCACATTCCCTGAAAACCTCACTCTAGTCCAGGCTGTCCTGGAGAACCATACCGCCCTCTTTGGCCAAGAGAAGGGCAAAGGAGTTGCCCGTAGGCGTAAAGATGCCTGGCAGAAGGTGGTGGAGGCCGTTAATGGTGTGTCCCAGCAGAAGAGGAATGTGGATGGCCTAAAGAAGAGGTGGAACGACTGTAAGAGGAGAGTTAAGGAGAAGATGGGCCAAGAAGCAATGTCCCAGAGGGCAACAGGAGGTGGGCCTCACTATGAGGCAGAATACAACGAGTGGCAGGAGCTGATTCGTAGGTCCCTGAGCGTCACAGCAGTCCGTGAACTTCCAGGGGCTCGTGACTCAGGGATTGCAACATCAGCACAGTATGCTGGAGAGTAACATCCCACACACCAGTATTATATGTATTTGAGTTATAACATCCTATATTGTCACACATTCATGTACACAATGAGGATCATGGTATTTGGCCTACTAACAAAAACATCTACAATGAGATTTAACATTAAAGGGACATGAAACCAAATCTTTTTATTTCATTATTCAGATAGAGAATACAGTTTGCAACAACATCCCAATTTACTTCTATTATCTATTTTGCTTCATTATTTTCTTAATCTCTGTTTATTAAATATCAATGCACATGGGTGAGGCAATCACACGAGGCATTGATGTGCAGCCACCAATCAGCAGCTTCTGAGCCTATCTAGATATGCTTTTCAGCTAAGAATATCAAGAGAATGAAGCAAATTAGGTAATGGAAGTAAATTACAAAGTTGGTTACAATTGCATGCTCTAGCTGAATCATGAAAGAATAAAAATTGGTTTAATGTCCATTTAATGCTACTTAACACATTGAAATTCATGATATGAGGTGGAATAGTGAAATACTAACATATCTCAGAGTAACACAGGCCACAAGCCACATGTAGAGTTTTCAGTAAATGGACACTATAGTCATCACAACCATAGTGTCACTTAAAGAACACATTTTCTCCATCACTGACATGTACACAGAACTATTGTATGAAACACATACATGTATACTTTGCATATTAAAAACCCTCATATCACAAATCTCAATGTGCACATGCATGTTATAGAGTTTGACATGAGAATGTGTATAGGCCCTAGCATGTACATTGTATGCCCACATGGATATATATCTGACTGTACTAATCCCTCTCATCATTTGACTCCTCCACAGAACCTCCAGTCACCAGGGTGCCAACGCCCATGCATCCCCCTCCACCACCGGCACAAAGATTTTCTCCACCTCGACCACCGGTCCAGAGATTCCAACAGGAGTATGCTCCCAGGCATGAGCTGGGATGGACTGCCTCTATTGACAATCCAGAGGTCATGCCGCCAGCAGTGCAAGAGGATACCTGGCATGAGCCCTGGCCGGAGGACTATTCCTTTGGCTTGGAGGGGGAGCCAAGTCAGCCCTGAAGGGTAGATGCCTTTACCCCCCCCCTAAACAATATCAGGCCACTCATGGATTATACCACCAGGCTGAGTGGGTGCACACCAGCAGGCAAAGGGACTATCAGTCCATCCGGACATCTGCACCATCTGCTGCAATTGGAAGAGCTCCACCAGCTGAGATTCCCCAGCCCGCACCACCAGCTGAGATTCCCCAGGCCGCACAACCAGCTGAGATTCCCCAGCCCGCACCACCAGCTGAGATTCCCCAGGCCGCACCACCAGCTGAGATTCCCCAGCCCGCACCACCAGCTGAGATTCCCCAGGCCGCACCACCAGCTGAGATTCCCCAGCCAACACCACCAGCTGAGATTCTCCAGCCCGCACCACCAGCTGAGGATATAGAAATGGAACCAGTGCCTAGAGTCCCTGCTGGGGAAGAGCCCATGGATCCGCTGACTTCCGCCATGGGCGATAAATACATTGCCCTACAGAGGAGGCAAACAGTAACCTGCGAGAGTCTCACATCAACCTGCGAGAGAATGCAGAGGGACCAACGCAGGTTTTACAGGAGTCAACAGACTTTACAACAGTGTTCCATTGAGCTGCAACGGGACATGGCAGCATCTTTAACTGCTATGGTCCAGAATCAATCTCAGATGCTGAGAGTAATGTCTGACATGCAGATTCAGAGTGACAACAGATGGAGGGAACAGAACCAACTGTTGGGTGTGTTGGTGGAGTTTTTCACCCACCAGCAGGACATTGCCTCCAGTATCTCATCTGTGGCCAGCACTCCTGCAGGATCCTCGGAATCAACACAACCCAGGAGAGGCAGGAGACCCACTCCAGGCCCCTCAGCCCCCTCATCTAAGAAGCCTAAAAGAAAATAAATCTTGTTATATTTAATCCTAAATCTTGTCCTCTGTTATTTACCATATAATTTTCATCCACTAATATCTTTGAAAAATATAATAAGGCCTGTGTGGAAATGGCCCAGAAAAGGTAATATTATCATGTTTATGACATATTCATGTTCTCTAAACCACATCACATAGTTGTGTATGAAGGGTACATATAGTGATATTCACTTTTAAGATGTAAATCAAGGTTTCTAACATCCAATAGAAATTGACCCATGTGCAGGGATAGGCACGAGCCATCCCTGCACATGGGTATATATATCTAAATAATAATGTTTTTACAGAAGGTGTGAACATAAGGTATAAACATCCATTTTCATTCCTCAAAATGATAGTCAATAAATCATAGTGACCAAAACATGAATTGAACTAATGATATATTTTCAGTAATTAGGGTGGTTAAGGGAATGGGGGTGGGATGTAGTAGTTTTACTTAGATGCAGTGGAACTCTGCAGTATGTAATTCGATGACCAGCTGCAGCAGGGGCAGCACCATCACCATGGACCTCAGCAACAACTATAGATTCAGCATGTGTAGACAGAACAACAGGGGATTGTAGGGCTTCCAGCACCCCTTGGGCCCCATGATGTCCCCCTGGGCCCCATGATGTCCCCCTGGGCCCCATGATGTCCCCCTGGGTCCCATGATGCACCCCTTTGTGATTGGTTTGACAAACTTGCAGAGGCAGGAATATTAAATGCTTTTAAGAGGTTAACTATTGTGATCAAGCTGCTGATATGTATGTTGTTAAGCATGCCCTTGTTAGGCCTTCCGAGAGTTACGTTGGTTTCTAAGTCAGTGCAAGGGTTCCTGCGGCAGAAATTTGTGGCGAGATGAGATTGGAGTAGATTTTCTGAAATCTGCGCACGTAAGTACTTACGCCGTATTTTGGATACCAAACTGCGCGTGTTTTGTATGTCAGTCTATGGCCCAAAAAACTACGGGCAACGCCAGAAATCTACACGCATAACTTCTAAGTTACGCCGTATATAGGATACCAAACCAGCGCAAATATTGGCGTCGCCAGATTTTGTGGGCGACAATTTTTATCGGATCGAGCCCAGGATGTTTTATCTTGCTCTGTCTAGTAATACTGACATTACTAGTCGATGACAAAACAGATTAACCAGAGAATTTTAATTGTTTAAAAAGATAGATAATCCCTTTATTACCCATTCCCCAGTTTTCATAACCAACACTGTGATATTAATACACTTATTACCTTTGTGATTACCTTGTATCTAAGCCTCTGCTAACTGCCCCATTATGTGATTGCTTTTTACAGATATGCATTTTAGCCAACCAGTCCTGCCTCCTAAATAACTCCACAGGAGTGAGCACAGTGCTATCGATATAACACACATGAGCTGGCACTGTCTAACTGTGAAAAACTGTAAAAATGCACTGAGATAAGAGGCGGTTTTCAACAATTTAGAAATCAGTTTGAGCCTACCTAGATTTACCTTTCAAAAAAAGAATACCAAGAGAACAAAGCAAATTTGATGATAAAAGTAAATTGGAAAGGTTAATATTGACTAGACTGTTCCTTTAATGGAGAGTGCAGGGAGCGCTCTTATTAAAAGTGGCGAGTTAAGTGTTGTGCTTGAAGGCAACCGAAAATACCATTAATACTTAAAGAATACTTAAAAAACATAGACAAGAAAGAGATTAAATTAGTTATTTGGTCTCCAAAAAAGTAAGGGAATTAAGCTCTCTTTTTAATTTGTGTATCAAGTTATTTTTTAAGAGTACTTCAAATGAAAATATGCATGGCAGTGCACACTCTTAGTTGAATCATGTTCCAAACATCCATCTTAAAATAGGAAAACAAACAAGCAGTGATTGTGATATCAATAGAAAATAGCCTTAGTCTATTAAAGCAATTCAGCCTAGACCACACCAGTCTCCATAAGCATCAGATCAACCACAGACTGTTACTATGCCCCAATGATAAAATGATTGTCAAATCCTAAGTAATTGCTTTTTTTGGTCTCACCAGTCATGCAGTCCGAGCACGCAGTGCTATTTTGTAAAAAAGTGGGATGACCCTCTCTGTCCCAATGAATGGCAATGTGCCTTCCTTTGGAAATAATAGGTATTGCCGGCAGTGGGGAGGGGACGTGTATTCAAAGCATGTGTACACAACATAAAATATGCCTTCACTAAAAGTAAAAATAGTTTCTGTGTAGTAGACGTTCCAATAATAGATAAATAATGTTTGACTGTACATTCAATAGATTTCTTACAAATGACAGGTATATATATATATATATATATATATATATATATATATATATATATATTAGAAACCTATAGGCACTGTGGGGATGGGGGTATATTAAACATGTGTATGCAGTTTCTTTTATGTATGTATTATACTGTCAATATAGAACACGTTTGCTACCGTGTGGTCAAAATATTATAAGTAACACATGTTTAGTACAGTGACAATTTATAGGAACTATACAAATACAATATTTAAAAGTTGTAAATTCCAAAAAATATATTTTAATATAACACAAAGCTAAAAAAAACCCTGCACTTTTCTAAAATTAAAAAATATGCCTACTGTCTTCAATGTGATATTAATATTCCATGCACAAAATCTTTTTCCTAAAAAGTAAAGAACCAAAAGTTAAAAATATGTTCATTTAAGCAATGAAAAGACTTTAAAAACATACGCCTAGATTTAGAGTTTTGTCGGTAAAGACCCGCGTAGCTAACGCAGCTTTTTTCCCAACTCACCCTTAAGACAACGCTGGAATTTAGAGTTGTCTGAAGGGCTGCGTTAGGCTCCAAAAAGGGTGCGTTGAGCCGAATGTACCGCCACTTCAACCCTCAATACCAGCGTTGCTTACGGTAGCGATAAGCTGGAAAATCGTGCTCATGCACGATTCCCCCATAGGAAACAATGGGGCAGTTTGGGATGAAAAAAAAACCTAACACCTGCAAAAAAGCAGCGTTAAGCTCCCATCGCAGCCCCATTGTTTCCTATGGGGAAACACTTTCTAAGTCTGCACCTAACACCCTAACATGAACCCCGAGTCTAAACACCCCTAACCTTACACTTATTAACCCCTAATCTGCCGCCCCCCGCTATCGCTAACACCTGCATTATACTATTAACCCCTAATCTGCCGCTCCGGACAACGCCACCACCTACATTATACCTATGTACCCCTAATCTGCTGCCCCTAACACCGCCGACCCCTATATTATATTTATTAACCCCTAATCTGCCCCCCCAACATCACTGCTACCTTACCTACACTTATTAACCCCTAATCTGCCGACCGGACCTCGCCGCTACTCTAATAAAGTTATTAACCCCTAAACCGCCGCACTCCCGCCTCGCAAACCCTATAATAAATAGTATTAACCCCTAATCTGCCCCCCCAACGTCGCCACCACCTAACTTCAAGTATTAACCCCTAATCTGCCGATGACCGGACCTCGCCGCTACTCTAATAAATGTATTGACCCCTAAAGCTAAGTCTAACCCCCTAACACCCCCCTAAATAAAAGATAATTTTAATCTAACGAAATAAATTAAATCTTATTAACTAAAGTATTCCTATTTAAAACTAAATACTTACCTGTAAAATAAACCCTAATATAACTACAATATAACGAATAATTATATTGTAGCTATTTTAGGATTTATATTTATTTTACAGGCAACTTTGTATTTATTTTAACTAGGTACAATAGCTATTAAATGGTTATTAACTATTTAATCGCTACCTAGTTAAAATAATTACAAAATTACCTGTAAAATAAATCCTAACCTAAGTTACAATTAAACCTAACACTACACTATCAATAAATTAATTAAATAAATTACCTACAATTACATTAATAAATTAAATAAACTAAACTAAATTAGAAAAAACCCCCACTTAATTACAAAAAAATAAAAAAAAGATTACAAGAATATTAGGCTAATTACACCTACTCTAAGCCCCCTAATAAAATAAAAAAGCCCCCCAAAATAATACCCTATTCTAAATTAAAAAGTAACCAGCTCTTTTACCAGCCCTTAAAAGGGCTTTTTGCGGGGCATACCCCAAAGTAATCAGCTCTTTTGCCTGTAAATAAAAATACAACCCCCCCAACATTAAAACCCAACACCCACATACCCCTACTCTAACCCAAACCCCCCTTAAATAAACCTAACACTACCCCCCTGAAGATCTGCCAACCTTGAGTCGTGTTCACCCAGCCGGGCACCGATGGACCAAAAGAGGACATCCGGAGCGGCAGAAGTCTTCATCCTATCCGGGCAGAAGAGGACATCCGGACCGGCAGACATCTTCATCCAAGCGGCATCTTCTATCTTCATCCATCCGGAGTGGAGCAATCTTCTTCCAGCCGACGCAGATCCATCCTCTTCAACCGATGCCTACTCGCCGAATGAAGGTTCCTTTAAATGATGTCATCCAAGATGGCGTCCCTCGAATTCCGATTGGCTGATAGGATTCTATCAGCCAATCGGAATTAAGGTAGGAAAAATCTGATTAGCTGATTAAATCAGCCAATCAGATTCAAGTTCAATCCGATTGGCTGATCCAATCAGCCAATCAGATTGAGCTCGCATTTTATTGGCTGTTCCGATCAGCCAGTAGAATGCAAGCTCAATCTGATTGGCTGATTGGATCAGCCAATCAGATTTTTCTTACCTTAATTCCGATTGGCTGATAGAATCCTATCAGCCAATCGGAATTCGAGGGACACCATCTTGGATGACGTCATTTAAAGGAACCTTCATTCGGCGATTAGGGTCACGGTTGAAGAGGATGGATCTGCGTCAGCTGGAAGAAGATGGCTCCGCTCCGGATGGATGAATATTGAAGATGCCGCTTGGATGCAGATGTCTGCCGGTCCAGATGTCCTCTTTTGCCCGGATAGGATGATGACTTCTGCCGCTCCGGATGTCCTCTTTTGGTCCATAAGCATAGGATAAGCAATTGGCGTAAGGGGATCTGCGGTATGGAAAAGTCGCGGCTTGAATGTGAGCGTTAGACCCTTTCCTGTCTGACTCTAAATACCAGCGGGCGGCCAAAAGCAGCGTTAGGACCCCTTAACGCTGCTTTTGACGGCTAACACAGAACTCTAAATCTAGGCGATTATAAACTATCTTACAGTATATACATAAAACTATGTATACATATGTACAATATACCCACAATGCCACCGCTCCTATAGGTTTATTATTCATGCACTAGTTTCACTATTGTATTGTAACAAAAGGGGTTAAGTTTCTATTGACATATGTACAAGGTATTGCCATTCGGTACTGTGTAAAGGTATTATTTACATTACATCTTCAATGCAGGCGGCAATGCTTCTTTTACAATTCAGTCAGTGTCAAAGAAGCATCTCCTCCCAAAGAGAAGTACAGTAAAACACCTATTGGCAAGACCAAGGATTTCAGTCCTTTAGAACATTTCACAGCGAATCTTAATCGCAATACGAAAACCCTTTTTAAAATATCACTATTATCACAATGATTTTTATCATTGGTGCCTAGATGAACAATGCCCATTTGTTTTAACAGTGAGACATCCAATTGCTGCTCATTAAATCCAGAAGGATTTGGTGTACATGGAGGTTGGTGTATTTTTGGGAGCTAGCATAAGTGCAACCCTAAATTATTATGCCCTATACCCCCAACACCAAATGCTTTAGAAGTGTAATTTAAAAATATATATACCAACTTTAAATATCTTCCAAAGGCATTCTTAGATCCTGCAATGGTTAACTATGACAAATAATGTACAGCCAAATGTTAGCGTGGTTCCAAATCAAATAGTACACAAATCACAAACACTACTCTCCTGGTGCAATCTAAGTCAGAGTACAAGTGGAGCACAAAAATATTAGCACTGTCGAGTGCTAACACCACTCAAGTTAAATCAATAGCGCTCTCATTCTTTCACTCATATTATAAGTTAAAAGTAAAAAGGTAGCACTCCCTCACTTTTTTTAATATCTATCTCTATAGCTCTATATCTATCTATCTATCTATCTATCTATCTATCTATCTATCTAATGAGGGATTTAGCACAACCATGATATGTGTCATCCAGATGATAACATGCCCTAGAATTGCTAAAAAAAATTGACTTTAAACTTGTAATTTGAGCATAAAAATCGAAACGCTATTGATTCAACTTGAGAGATGTTAATGCGGAATAATGATAGAGGAGGTTCCAGAAACTTTATTATGGGTGGCAAACAATCCTATGTTTAGTAGTGAGTGGGGACAGGGTAGGTGGAGGCATAGTTATGGGTGTTCCCTGGGCAGGGGGCGGTGCCTTTTACCCTCCTCCACAATCCAATGGTTTGCAAAACTGAAGACTCCACCCTACAATGAAAACTGAACATTTATATTTTTGTGACAAACACGTGTACAGCACACTAGAAAGCAGGGTATACTAAATAGCACTCATTATCAACTATCACCACAAGGGTACAAATGCAATAATTGCAATAAAGTAATCTAATAATCCATGGTTGTGGAGAGATAATGCGTTAAAATGTAACTTTTATTAAAACAAATTCAAAATGGGACAAAAAAAAAGAAAAGAAGAATGTGTTACTGTATTAATCCACTAATATCACAATATGTTCTAAACTGTGGTTTAACTATATCAAGTAACACTATATAGTGTCAGCAATGTAGGTGTAAGTCACTAAGATATTAGAATAACTAAAATATCTGCCACTTATCAAACAGAAAGCTAAAAGTACAGCGTGGGTAACAATATGACACCTTATATAAGTATTAAACAATAAATCATAGTGGACCCAGGGAGCATAGAAAACTATCAATTTTTTATAGAAAGATGAAATCATAATATTATATGTACAAATTTGATTATGATAGTATCCTGATGCCCAACAGCTTAATAGTTGTATAATAATAAAGGCACAATATTCACCAAATTAAATAGCAACACATAAGTTACTATATTATATATTTTGGCAATGTGCCCTGAATTAAAAACAGACCTACTTAAAGTATAAAAGGAACACCATTCAAAGTATAACTTTCAAAATCTTATGGTAATTTTTTTTGGGTTACCGTTTTGTTAGCCTGCAACAGAGTGTTAATAACAGTGTCAGAAAAACTTTGTGCTTCAGAATTAGGTGTTTAACCTCCATGCCGTCAAACTTAGGGATTTGAGATCTGGGTATAAAAGAGGACATTGGGGCTATAGGTCCTGCCTTTGAGGAAGAAAGCAAGCAGGGGAACTGGATACCTGCATCAAGTCTGCATACCAGGTTCTGCAGGGCTAAGTTGGAGCTATTAGGAAGACTGGGGCATACTCCTGCTTGATTCGAGCAACTATTCTTGGAAGAAGAACAAATGGAGGAAACATATAAGCCATACGAAAGATCCATGGGCACACAAAAGCATCTATCAACTGTGCTGTTGGGTCCCTGGATCTTGCACAATATACTGGTAGCTTGTGATTCAAGTGGGAAGCCAACACGTCTATATCTGGAAGACCCCACTTAGCAACCAGCTGATCAAAAATCTTCTAAAAGAGAGATCACTCTTCTGGGAGAACGGACTGATGGCTTAGATTGTCCACCTCCAAATTCATGACTCCTGGAATGTGAATTGCTGACAGAATACATTAATTCTGTTCTGCCCAAATTAGAATCTGGGGAAACTGAAAACAGATGTACTTTTCTTTCTTCAGGAGAGGCCATGACTGAAGAGCTCAAAGAATCGCCCAGAGTTATAAGATGTTTATAGGTAACCTTGCTTCCTGACAGGGAAGGAGCCTGAAGCAAGATATCATCCAGGTATGGAGCAACTGATATGCCCTGAGCTCTGATCACTGCCAATAATGCCCCATCACCTTTGTGAAGATGTGGGGAACTGTATGTAGTAGACAAAAAGGAAGGGTGACAAACTGATAATCACTGAGATAAGTTGTGTGTTAAACCTGGTGCGTAAATAAAGCTAAATTATAAATAATAAAGTTACAGAACAACCTCCTTTTGTTGTGTGATTTGGTGCGTTATGCTCCATACCACACAAAGGCCTGACTTGACGTGCTCGTGAATGTTTTCCCCCATAGATATCAATGGAGAGAAAGTGTTAGAAAAAAAACTAACACCTGCAATAATGGAATGGTGGTTGCTATAAAGCAATCCCCATTGATCTCTAAGGGGACAAGAAAGTTATGTAAAAACTTAACACCCTAACATTAACCCCTGGTCTAAATACCCCTAATCCGCCACCCCCCGACATCGCCGACACTAAATAAAGTTATTAAAGGGACATTCAAGTCCAAAAAAAACTTTCATGATTTAATTAGGGAATGTAATTTTAAACAACTTTCCAATTTACTTTTATCACCAAATTTGCTTTGTTCTCTTGGTATTCTTAGTTGAAAGATAATTCTAGGAGGTTCCTATGCTAATTTCTTAGACCTTGAAGACTGCCTCTAATCTGAATGCATTTTGACCACTAGAGGGCATTAGTTCATGTGTTTCATATAGATAACATTGAGCTCATGCACGTGAAGTTACCCTGGAGTGCACTGATTGGCTACATTGCAAGTCTGTCAAAAGAACTAAAATAAGGAGGCAGTTTGCAGAGGCTTAGATACAAGGTAATCACAGAGGTAAAACATGTATTATTATAACTGTGTTGGTTATGCAAAACTGGGGAATGGTAATAAAGGGATTATCTTTCTTTTTAAACAACAAAAATTCTGGTGTTGACTGTCCCTTTAACCACTAATCCGCTGCCCCCCCCAACATTGCCAATACTAATTAAAATTATTAACCCCTAATATGCTGCACACCCGCATCGCTAACACCTAAATAAACCTATTAACCCCTAAACCACTGGACCCCCACATCGCAAATACTAAAATAAACATATTAACCACTAAACTGCCAGCCCCCACATCGTAACACACTAAATTAGAGTATAAACCTTTAAACCTAACACAACTACCTTTAAATAAAAAATACTTAACTGTGAAATTAAAAAACCCAAGCTTAAACTATAAATAAACCTAATATTACTATTTTAAAAAACTAAAATAAACAAAAAATATAAAACCGAAGTTACAAAATTAAAAAATCCTAACACTATGAAAAAATTAAAAAAAACTAACATTACAAATAAACTCACTGTAATTATGAAAAAAAAAAAAAAAAGTTTACAAAAAATAATGAATGAAATTATCCAAAATAATAAAAATTAAACCTAATCTAATACCCCTATAAAAAAAAGCCAGCCCAAAATAAAAACACCCCTAACAATACTTTTATAACAATAAACTACCAAAAGCCCTTAAAAGGGCCTTTTGTAGGGCATTGCCCTGAAGCATCCAAAGTGAAGAAGGCAGCAGAAACTGATATATAAAATAAAAAGTTCATACTTTATTCAAACAAGTTAAAAAAAACGGAGGCATTCTTCAATGCTGGAAAGGTCAGGACAACAGTCCTACAACAAAGCTTACGCGTTTCGTGAAGAAGCCTTATTCATAGCTGTAGGTACATGTTAAACACATCATTTAAAAAGGGAGCTAATGCAGACCATTGGATAAAAACATGCAAGTGGGAGTGTCCCAAGGGAAATTATTTTAACACTTTACATGACTCTCTCCTAGGTACAAAGACTTTAAACAGCATACATATATATACAAATATTCCTACACCAGTAGTGAAGAAGCAGAGACAAAAAATGACAATAATAATAATAATAATAAAAATATTATTATTACTTTGCAGATTCATTATCACAACAGAGGAGAATCAACTAGATAGGGATCTCAATGCAAAGATAAAAAAAGGCAGGGGAAGAAGGGCAGAAAGGAAGAAGAGAAACGGGGGGAAGGGGTAGGGAAAATGGAAGCAATCAGCTCTTTTACATAAAAAAATAACAAAGTATCCCCTAACAGTAAAACCTCCCACAAAACCAAACCCCCAAAATAAAAAAACTTAAATCTAAAAAAACCTAAGCTACCCATTGCCCCTAAAGGGGCATTTGTATGGGCATTGCCCTTAAAAGGGCAATCAGCTCTTTTGCTGCCCATAAAAAAATATAGAAAGCACTAATCTAAAAACAAAACACCCCAAAAAAGCAAAAAACTAACACTAACCCCAAAAAATGTACTTACAGTTCCTGAAGTCAGGATAGCCATCTTCATCCAGGCGGCGACAAGTCTTCATCCAGGTGGTGACATCTTCATCCATTGCGGGGGCATCTTCTATCTTCATCCCGGTGGCGCAGAGCTGAGCAGGACCGATGGTGATGACAACATCCAGCGTGGAGGCTCCTCTTCATGCGATCTCCGCCGCACACTGAAGATTAAAGGGACAGTCAAGTCCAAAAAAACCTTTCATGATTCAGATAGGGCATGTCATTTTAAACAACTTTCCAATTTACTTTTATCACACATTTTGCTTTGTTCTCTTGGTATTCTTAGTTGAAAGCTAAACCGACGAGGTTTATATCCTAATTTCTTAGACCTTGAAGGCCGCCTCTAATCTAAATACATTTTGATAGTTTTTCACCACTAGAGGGAATTAGTTCATGTGTTTCATATGGATAACATTGAGCTCATGCTCGTGAATTTACCACGGAGACAGCTCTGATTGGCTAAAATGCAAGTCTGTCAAAAGAACTTAACCCCTTAATGACAGAGGACGTACCAGGTACGTCATAGAAAAACATTCCCTTAATGACAATTGACGTACATGGTACGTCCTCTGTTGTTAGAAGCGCTGGAATCGATCATGATCGCTTCCAGCTGCTTACAAGGGATTGTAGTGATGCCTCAATATTGAGGCATCACTGCAATCCCTTATTTCACCCACCGATGCAGAAAGGGCCACTCTGTGTAATAGACAACCCAAATTATTGATCTAGGCCCATTTTGGTATATTTCATGCCACCATTTCACCGCCAAATACGATCAAATAAAAAAAAACTGTAAAATTTTTCACAATTTTAGGTTTCTCACTGAAATTATTTACAAACAGCTTGTGTAATTATGGCACAAATGGTTGTAAATGCTTCTCTGGGATCCCCTTTGTTCAGAAATACCAGCATTTGCAACCATTTATGCCATAATTGCACAAGATGTTTGTAAATAAATTCAGCGAGAAACCTAAAGTTTGTGAAAAAATTTGTGAAAAAGTCAACAATTTTATTTTATTTGATCGCATTTGGCGGGTGTGTGCGTGCGCACGCAAAATATACCCGGAAGAAAAAGAAAAAAAAATATAACCAATGCAGATGCATGGGGATCTTCTTTGAGTAGTAAGGGATCTGGGAGGGCGAGGGATGTAGATTATTAAGGGGGGCCAGCTACACTACAGAAAACACATTTTTCATCTAAAAAAGTAAAAAAAAACTATTTTTGGAGGCAAATTGGGTACTGGCAGACAGCTGCCAGTACCCAAGATGGCGGCAAATAGGTAGAGGGGGAGGGTTAGAGAGATGTATGGGGGGATCAGGGAGGTTGTGGGGTAAGGGGGGATGCAGACTGCAGACAGTATGAAAAAAAAATGAAAAGACTTTCTGCCAGTACTTAAGATGGCGGTGACAATTGTGAGGTGGGGGAGGGAAGAGAGCTGTTTGAGGGAGGTCAGGGGGGGATCAGGGGGTGGGATGTGTCAGGTGGGAGGCTGATCTCTACACTAAGGCTAAAAATTAACCCTACAAGCTACCTAATTAACTGATGGGGATATTACAAGTGTGGTGCGCAGCAGCATTTAACAGCTTTATTATTACCAAAAAGCAACGCCAAAGCCATATATGTCTGCTATTTCTGAACAAAGGGGATCCCAGAGAAGCATTTACAACCATTTGTGCCATAATTACACAAGCTGTTTGTAAATAATTTCAGTGAGAAACCTAAAATTGTGAAAAAATTTAACAGTTTTTTTTTATTTGATCGTATTTGCCGGTGAAATGGTGGCATGAAATATACCAAAATGGGCCTAGATCAATAATTTGGGTTGTCTATTACACTACACTAAAGCTAAAATTAAACCTAAAAGCTCCCTACAAGCTCCCTAGTTAACCCCTTCACTGCTGGGCATAATACACATGTGGTGTGCAGAGGCATTTAGCGGCCTTCTAATTACCAAAATGCAACGCCAAAGCCACATATGTCTGCTATTTCTGAACAAAGGGGATCCCAGAGAAGCATTTGCAACCATTTATGCCATAATTGCACAAGATGTTTGTAAATAAATTCAGCGAGAAACCTAAAGTTTGTGAAAAAATTTGTGAAAAAGTCAACAATTTTATTTTATTTGATCGCATTTGGCGGTGAAATGGTGGCATGAAATATACCAAAATGGGCCTAGATCAATACTTTGGGATGTCTTCTAAATAAAAATATATACATGTCAAGGGATATTAAGGGATTCCTGAAAGATATCAGTGTTCCAATGTAACTAGCGCTAATTTTTTTAAAAAAGTGGTTTGGAAATAGCAAAGTGCTACTTGTATTTATTGCCCTATAACTTGCAAAAAAAAAAAAGAACATGTAAATATTGGGTATTTCTAAACTCAGGACAAAATTTAGAAACTATTTAGCATGGGTGTTTTTTGGTGGTTGTAGATGTGTAACAGATTTTGGGGGTCAAAGTTAGAAAAAGTGTGTTTTTTTCCATTTTTTCCTCATATTTTGTATTTTCTTTATAGTAAATTATAAGATATGATGGAAATAATGGTATATTTAGAAAGTCCATTTAATGGCGAGAAAAACGGTATATAATATGTGTGGGTACAGTAAATGAGTAAGAGGAAAATTACAGCTAAACACAAACACTGCAGAAATGTAAAAATAGCCATTAAGGGTAAGAAAATTGAAAAATGGTCCGGTCATTAAGGGGTTAAATAAGGGGGCAGTCTGCTGAGGCTTAGATACAAGGTAATTACAGAGGTAAAACATGTATAATTATAACTGTGTTGGTTATGCAAAACTGGGGAATTGGTAATTAAGGGATTATCTATCTTTTAAAACAACAACAATTCTGGTGTTGACTGTCCCTTTAATTGCTTTTTTATTTTTTTAAGGGCAGCTAAAGAGCTGATTGCCCTTTTACGGGCAATGCCCATACAAATGCCCCTTTAGGGGCAATGGATAGCTTAGGTTTTTTTAGATTTAGTTTTTTTTTTATTTTGGGGATTTGGTTGGGTGGGGTTTTTACTGTTAGGGGGCACTTTGTAATTTTTTTAATGTAAAAAAGCTGATTGCTTCAGGGCAATGCCCTACAAAAGGCACTTTTAAGGGCTCATAGTAGTTTATTGTTAGATTTGGGGTGTTTTTATTTGGGGTGGCTTTTTTGTTTTTTTTAGGGGTATTAGATTAGGTTTAATTTGTATTATTTTGGATAATTTTGTTTAATATTGTTTGTAATCTTAGATTTTTTTTTATTTTTTGTCATTTTAGTGTTTTGTTTTTTTAATGTTAGCTTTTTTAAATGTTTTCGTAGTGTTAGGATGTTTTAATTTTGTAACTTAGGTTTTTTATTTTTCGTTTATTTTAGTTTTTTAAAATAGTTATATTAGGTTTTTTATAATTTAAGCATAGGTTTTTTTAATTTCACAGGTACGTTTTTATTTATTTAAAGGTAGTTATATTGTAATTTTAATTTAAAGTTAGGGGGTGTTAGGTTTAGGGGTTATTAGTTTAATTTAGTGTGTCGCGATGTGGGGGGCCGGCGGTTTAGGGGTTAATATGTTTGTTTAGTTTTGGCGATGTGGGGGTTGGCGGTTTCAGGGTTAATACTTTAATTTAGTGTTGGTGATGTGGGTGGGCGGCAGATTAGGTGTTAATAGGTTTATTATAGTATTTGCGAGGGGATGGAGGCTCAAGGGTTAATAGTGTAGTTTATGGGTGTTAGTGTACGTTGTAACATTTTTGTTATTTGTTTTGTGAAACATTTTTGTTTTTGCTAAATCCATAACTACTGGTCTTTGATAGCGGAATGGATCGTGGCGGTATAAGCTATAACGCTAGCGTAGTAGCCTGACCGAACAACCTGACATACCGGTGAGCTGAAAATTCCACACTCAAAAGTAATTTTTTGAGTGTGGAATGGAGAGTTGCATTGCAGGGTAAAACGCTAGCAGTATAGCTGTACCCCCATGACTTGTAATATGGGAGACCAGCCATTCCACGCACAAAGGCCAATTTTTCAGCGGCACAGCCGTACCGCTACACCTGTAATTTTGCCCAATGTTTGTTGTGGAAGGCAACAAAGTGATAATGGTCACTGTGGATGGTTTCTGTGAATGGGGATATTAAGATACGCATCCTTCAATTCTACAGCAGACATGAATTGACCTTGTTGAATCAAGGGTAAAATTATGCAAATTGTCTCAATTTTCAAGGAATAAAACCTGTGTCCCTGTTCTGAAAAAGAAACTGGATGAATTACTCCCATGTTTTCAAAATCCTGAGCACATTGCAGAGGCGTAACTAGAAACCACAGGGCCCAGGTGCAAGAATCTAAGAAGCCCCCCCCCCCCCCCAAAAAAAAAAGGTGAATTTGAATTTCTTTTTACATTTAACACAGAAAAAAAAAATGCGTATCAGATTACATGTCTGCAAAAGGAGGTACCCTGTCCCCACAGTCTTTGAGATGGTCTGACCCCCTTTTACTGTATATAACGACACTGTTTAACCCGCCAGTACTGTATATAGTGAGTCAGTGACACAGTCTGTAATCTGCCGGTGAGATGGCTGGCCTGACCCTACCCGCCCCAGTACTTTATAAAGTGACCACAGTAGTCAGTGACATGGTCCAGCCCCCCCGTACTGTATATAGTGGTACTGTATAGTGACACTGTTTACCCCCTTCCCCCATGCTGTAGTAACAAGGTCTGTAATTTGCTGGTTCCACAAACATTCACACACACACATACATGCATAAATACACACACAGTCACATACATACATACACACACACATCACACACACACACACACATACATGCATAAATACACACACAGTCACATACATACATACACACACACACACACACACACACACACACCAATGGGTAAAACAGAAACACTAACCCCTGTAGTCAGAGACACTAGTTAAGCATTATGTCACACTCACAGTGCAGGCAGTGGCAGGTCAACGTTTTTTATTGTGCCCCTGACACATTGAATGAAGGCGGGTCGCCTTCAAAGGATTCTTGGTGATGTTAGACAAAATGAATCGTCCTCGAGGAGGCCAGTAACAAAAACTATATTCTATAACCCTGGGATATGTTGTTCAAAACCCAATGGTCATATACTGAGTGACACCAGGCCTCAACCTGCCCCCTACCAGGCCTCAACCTGCCCCCTACCAGATCAGGGTCTGATTTGGGGGATGCGCCATCATGTGGACTTAGAATTGGTATTAGATTTATTTTTCTGCTTAGACTTGGATGAAGATGATCCTGGCTTCCAGGCAGGTTTAAGGAAGTATTTCTTCTCAGGAGAAGAAGACTTTTGATCTCTTGATGAACAAAAGGAGTGAAACAGATTTCCCAGTCTATGCTTTAATTTAGATCTCTTATCCTGAGGAAGAAAAGCTCCTTTACCACCAGTAACAGTTGAGAAAATTGAATCTAAACCAGATCCAAAAAGAATCTGTCCTTGAAAGGAAAGAGACATTAATCTGTTCTTGGACACCATGTCAGCAGACCAAGATTTAAGCCACAAAGCTCTCCTTGCCAGGACTGCCAGGGGCATATTCTTCACGAAAAAATTGTTCTTAGATTCAGAGGAAAAATCTATAGAAGCTCCATGAGTAAAGTATACTGGAGCAGAACAGTATTTTTTGTGGGAACAATGGCTGTAGGCTGATTTACATGCATGAAATGAGTTGCACAACAATTATATAATTGGTTAACCTGACAAACTGGTACAGATTTTCAAAGTACATATAGGAATTAGATAGAGGAATGACCAGAAGATCTACTCTCTAATGAGTCTGACACAGGTACAGTTGGGACAGAAATGTTAGACCCCATAACTAAATAAAATGTAAAATAAAATGTGTAATATCAACACAAAATTGTATAATACAGATAGAATAGAGAAAACTCTTACACTACTAAACAGACCAATATATGCACCTCAGAATCCCAGACTTAAAGGGACAGTCTAGTGAAAGTTAAACTTTCATGATTCAGAAAGGGCATGCAATTTTAAAGGGACAGTCTACACCAGGATTTTTATTGTTTAAAAAGATAGATAATCCCTTTATTACCTTTATTACCCATTCCCTAGTTTTGCACAGCCAACACAGTTGTATAAATACACGTTTTATCTCTGTGATTACCTTGTATCTAATCCTCTGCAGACTGCCCCCTTATTTCAGTTATTTTGACAGACATCCATTTTAGCCAATCAGAGCTGGCTTACCTGAACTCCACGTGCGTGAGCACAGTGTTATCTATATGACACACATGAGCTAACACCCTCTAGTGGTAAAAAACTGGCATAATGCCCTGAGAGAAGAGGTGGCCTTCAAGGGCTTAGAAATTAGCATATGAACCTCCTAGGTTTAGTTTTCAACTAAGAATACCAAGGGAACAAAGCAAAATTGGTGATAAAAGTAAATTGGAAAATTGTTAAAAATTACATTCTCTATCTGAATCATGACAGTTTATTTTGGACTAGACTGTCCCTTTAAACAACTTTCCAATTTACTTTTATCATCACATTTGCTTTGTTCTCTTGGTATTCTTAGTTGAAAGATAAACCTAGGTAGGCTCATATGCAAATCTTTAAGCCCTTGAAGGCCGCCTCTTATCTCTATGAATTTGACAGTTTTTCACAGCTAGAGGGCATTAGTTCATGTGTGCTATATAGATAACATTGTGCTCAAGCATCTGGAGTTACTTATGAGAGGGCACTGACTGGCTAACATGCAATTCTGTCAAAAGAGCTGAAATAAGGGGATAGTCTACAGAGGCTTATATACAAGGTAATAAAAAGTCTTAAAAAGAATATTAATATAAACGTGTTGGTTATGCAAAACTGGGGAATTGGTAATAAAGGGATTTTCTATCTTTTTAAACAGTAAAAAGTCTGGAGTAGACTTTCCCTTTAATGAAATTTCTTTGGGAAATATCAATATTCTCACAAATACCCGCTCAGCAGCTCTTGTTATTGTGTACTCCCTCCCTCCAGGGATAACATTTTAGAAAAAACTGATAAAAAAACTATCAAATACTCAGAAAAGATCTCTTCTGACTGAGAATGACCTAGGTTGCTGGTGTGCGATCCGATATACGGTGCAGGTTTCGGCGCAAGCGAGGGAACCCGTGCCGCCTGTAATTTCACCTCGCACGTCGGGGTATTACCCCGCCGGCAGTTCCTAAAGTGCCGTAAGTCGGATAAACTTGCGATGTCCAGAAATAAGCATAACTACAAATTTCTGGAGTTGCTAGTGACTTACGGCACTTTAGAAACTGACGGCGCCTAAGAAAAGTAACTAAAATTTTAAATCTCCCATAACTGTCTAACACGCCTCCCAAAAATAAGCCCGACACGTATACCCCTATATCCGCAATCCCCCTCTCACTCCTAATAATAAATGTATTAACCCCTAAACTGCCATAGCCCACACCGCAAGTAATAACTAAATTATTAACCCCTAAACCACCATAGCCCACACCGCAAGTAATAACTAAATTATTAACCCCTAAACCGCCATAGCCCACATAGCCTATTAAATGTATTAACCCCTAATCTGACGCCGCCAATGTCGCTGCCACTATAATAAAGTTATTAACCCCTAAACCTAAGTCTAACCCTAACACCCCCCTAACTTAATTATTATTTAAATAAATCTAAATAATATTACTATTATTAACTAAAGTATTCCTATTTAAAGGGGTGCGTTAGCTACGCGTGCTTTTTTCTGGCTGCACCTTTTAAATACCGCTGGTATTGAGAGTTCACAGAATGGCTGCGTTAGGCTCCAAAAAAGGAGCGTAGAGCATATTTAACGCAACTTCAACTCTCGATACCAGCGGTGCTTACGGACGCGGCCAGCTTCAAAAACGTGCTCGTGCACGATTCCCCCATAGAAAACAATGGGGCTGTTTGAGCTGAAAAAAAACCTAACACCTGCAAAAAAGCCGCGTTCAGCTCCTAACGCAGCCCCATTGTTTGCTATGGGGAAACACTTCCTACGTCTGCACCTAACACTCTAACATGTACCCCGAGTCTAAACACCCCTAACCTTACACTTATTAACCCCTATTCTGCCGCCCCCGCTATCGCTGACCCCTGCATATTTTTTTTAACCCCTAATCTGCCGCTCCGTAAACCGCCGCTACTTACATTATCCCTATGTACCCCTAATCTGCTGCCCCTAACACCGCCGACCCCTATATTATATTTATTAACCCCTAATCTGCCCCCCACAACGTCGCCTCCACCTGCCTACACTTATTAACCCCTAATCTGCCGAGCGGACCGCACCGCTATTAAAATAAAGTTATTAACCCCTAATCCGCCTCACTCCCGCCTCAATAACCCTATAATAAATAGTATTAACCCCTAATCTGCCCTCCCTAACATCGCCGACACCTAACTTCAAACATTAACCCCTAATCTGCCGACTGGAGCTCACCGCTATTCTAATAAATGTATTAACCCCTAAAGCTAAGTCTAACCCTAACACTAACACCCCCCTAAGTTAAATATAATTTAAATCTAACGAAATAAATTAACTCTTATTAAATAAATTATTCCTATTTAAAGCTAAATACTTACCTGTAAAATAAACCCTAATATAGCTACAATATAAATTATAATTATATTATAGCTATTTTAGGATTTATATTTATTTTACAGGTAACTTTGTATTTATTTTAACCAGGTACAATAGCTATTAAATAGTTAAGAACTATTTAATAGCTAAAATAGTTAAAATAATTACAAAATTACCTGTAAAATAAATCCTAACCTAAGTTACCATTAAACCTAACACTACACTATCAATACATTAATTAAATAAAATACCTACAATTACCTACAATTAAACCTAACACTATACTATCAATACATTAATTAAATACAATACCTACAAATAACTACAATTAAATAAACTAACTAAAGTACAAAAAATAAAAAAGAACTAAGTTACAAAAAATAAAAAAATATTTACAAACATTAGAAAAATAGTACAACAATTTTAAACTAATTACACCTACTCTAAGCCCCCTAATAAAATAACAAAGCCCCCCAAAATAAAAAATGCCCTACCCTATTCTAAATTAAAATAGTTCAAAGCTCTTTTACCTTACCAGCCCTGAACAGGGCCCTTTGCGGGGCATGCCCCAAAGAATTCAGCTCTTTTGCCTGTAAAAAAACACATACAATACCCCCCCCCAACATTACAACCCACCACCCACATACCCCTAATCTAACCCAAACCCCCCTTAAATAAACCTAACACTAAGCCCCTGAAGATCTTCCTACCTTATCTTCACCATACCAGGTTCACTGATCGATCCAGAAGAGCTCCTCCGATGTCTTGATCCAAGCCCAAGCGGGGGGCTGAAGATGTCCATGATCCGACTGAAGTCTTCATCCAAGTGGGAGCTGAAGAGGTCCATGATCCGGCTGAAGTCTTCTATCAACGGCATCTTCAATCTTCTATCTTCCGGATCCATGTTCATCCCGCCGACGCGGAACATCCATCTTCACCGACGACTTCCCGACGAATGACGGTTCCTTTAAGGGACGTCATCCAAGATGGCGTCCCTCGAATTCCGATTGGCTGATAGGATTCTATCAGCCAATCGGAATTAAGGTAGGAAAATTCTGATTGGCTGATGGAATCAGCCAATCAGAATCAAGTTCAATCCGATTGGCCGATCTGATCAGCCAATCAGATTGAGCTCGCATTCTATTGGCTGATCGGAGTGAGGCGGATTAGGGGTTAATAACTTTATTATAGTAGCTGTGAGATCCGCTCGGCAGATTAGGGGTTAATAAGTGTAGGCAGGTGGAGGCGACGTTGAGGGGGGCAGATTAGGGGTTAATAAATATAATATAGGGGTCGGCGTTGTTAGGGGCAGCAGATTAGGGGTACATAAGGATAATGTAGGTGGCGGCGCTTTGCGGTCGGCAGATTAGGGGTTAATTATTGTAGCTAGCTGGCGGCGACGTTGTGGGGGGCAGGTTAGGGGTTAATAAATATAATATAGGGGTCGGGGGTGTTAGGGGCAGCAGATTAGGGGTACATAAGTATAACGTAGGTGGCGGTCGGCAGATTAGGGGTTAAAAAATTTAATCGAGTGGCGGCGATGTGGGGGGACCTCGGTTTAGGGGTACATAGGTAGTTTATGGGTGTTAGTGTACTTTAGAGCACAGTAGTTAAGAGCTTTATAAACCGGCGTTAGCCCAGAAAGCTCTTAACTACTGACTTTTTTCTGCGGCTAGAGTTTTGTCGTTAGATTTCTAACGCTCACTTCAGCCACGACTCTAAATACCGGAGTTAGAAAGATCCCATTGAAAAGATAGGATACGCAATTGACGTAAGGGGATCTGCGGAATGGAAAAGTCGCGTCTGGAAAGTGAGCGTTAGACCTTTTCCTGACTGACTCCAAATACCGGCGGTAGCCTAAAACCAGCGTTAGGAGCCTCTAACGCTGGTTTTGACGGCTACCGCCAAACTCTAAATCTAGGCCTAAGATAGCTACAATATAATTAATAATTACATTGTAGCTATTTTAGGATTTATTTTTATTTTACAGGCAACTTTGTATTTATTTTAACTAGGTACAATAGCTATTAAATAGTTAATAACTATTTAATAGCTACCTAGTTAAAATAATTAAAAAATTACCTGTAAAATAAAACCTAACCTAAGTTACAATTACACCTAACACTACACTATCATTCAATTAATTAAATAAATTAACTGCAATTAGCTAAAATTAAATACAATAAAATAAAATAAACTATAGTACAAAAAAAACTAACACTAAATTACAGAAAATAAAAAAATTACAAGAAGTTTAAACTAATTACACCTAATCTAAGCCCCCTAATAAAATAATAAAGCCCCCCAAAATAATAAAATGCCCTACCTTATACTAAATTACAAATAGCCCTTAAAAGGGCTTTTTGCGGGGCATTGCCCCAAAGTAATCAGCTCTTTTACCTGTAAAAAAAGAAATACACCCCCCCAACATTACAACCCACAACCCACACACCCCTACTCTAAAACCCACCCAATCCCCCCTTAATAAAACCTAACACTACCCCCTTGAAGATCACCCTACCTTGAGCCGTCTTCACCCAGCTGGGCGCAAGTGGTCATCCGATCCGGGCAGAAGTCTTCATCCGATGGGGCAGAAGAGGACATCCAGACCGGCAGAAGTCTTCATCCTATCCGGGCAGAAGAGGACATCCGGACCGGCAGAAGTCTTCATCCAAGCGGCATCATCTATCTTCTTCCATCCGACAAGGAGCGGCTCCATCTTGGAGACATCCGACGCGGAGCATCCTTCCAGCACGACGACTACTCGATGAATGACGGTTCCTTTAAATGACGTCATCCAAGATGGCGTCCCTCGAATTCCGTTTGGCTAATAGGATTCTATCAGCCAATCGGAATTAAGGTAGGAAAAATCAGATTGGTTGATTTAATCAGCCAATCGGATTGAAGTTCAATCCGATTGGCTGATTGGATCAGCCAATAGAATTGACCTCGCATTCTATTGGCTGATCCAATCAGCCAATCGGATTGAACTTCAATCCGATTGGCTGATTAAATCAGCCAATCGGATTTTTCCTACCTTAATTCCGATTGGCTGATTGAATCCTATTAGCCAATCGGAATTCGAGGGACGCCATCTTGGATGACATCATTTAAAGGAACCGTCATTCGTCGAGTAGTCGTCGTGCTGGAAGGATGCTCTGCGTCGGATGTCTTCAAGATGGAGCCGCTCCTCGTCGGATGGAAGAAGATAGATGATGCCGCTTAGATGAAGACTTCTGCCAGTCCGGATGTCCTCTTCTGCCCGGATAGGATGAAGACTTCTGCCGGTCTGGATGTCCTCTTCTGCCCCGATGGGATGAAGACTTCTGCCCGAATCGGATGACCACTTGTGCCCGGCTGGGTGAAGATGGCTCAAGGTAGGGTGATCTTCAAGGGGGTAGTGTTAGGTTTTAATAAGGGGGATTGGGTGGGTTTTAGAGTAGGGGTGTGTGGGTGGTGGGTTGTAATGTTGGGGGGGATGTATTTCTTTTTTTACAGGTAAAAGAGCTGATTACTTTGGGGCAATGCCCCGCAAAAAGCACTTTTAAGGGCTATTTGTAATTTAGTATAGGGTAGGGCATTGTATTATTTTGGGGGGCTTTTTAATTAATTGAATGATAGTGTAGTTTATTTAATTATTTTATTGATAGGGTAGTGTTAGGTTTAATTATAACTTAGGTTAGGATTTATTTTACAGGTAAATTTGTAATTATTTTAACTAGGTAACTATTAAATAGTTCTTAACTATTTAATAGCTATTGTACCTGGTTAAAATAAATACAAAGTTACCTGTAAAATAAATATTAATCCTAAAATAGCTATAATATAAATGTAATTTATATTGTAGCTATATTAGGATTTATTTTACAGGTAAGTATTTAGCTTTAAATAGGAATCATTTATTTAATAAGAGTTAATTTATTTCGTTAGATAAAAATTATACTTAACTTAGGGGGGTGTTAGTGTTAGGGTTAGACTTAGCTTTAGGGGTTAATACATTTATTAGAATAGCGGTGAGCTCCGGTCGGCAGATTAGGGGTTAATAATTGAAGGTAGGTGTCGGCGATGTTAGGGAGGGCAGATTAGGGGTTAATACTATTTATGATAGGGTTAGTGAGGCGGATTAGGGGTTAATAACTTTATTATAGTAGCGCTCAGGTCCGGTCGGCAGATTAGGGGTTAATAAGTGTAGGTAGGTGTCGGCGACGTTGTGGGGGGCAGATTAGGGGTTAATAAATATAACATAGGGGTCGGCGATGTTAGGGCAGCAGATTAGGGGTACATAGGGATAACGTAGGTGGCGGCGGTTTACGGAGCGGCAGATTAGGGGTTAAAAGTGTAATGCAGGGGTCAGCGATAGCGGGGGCGGCAGATTAGGGGTTAATAAGTGTAAGGCTAGGGGTGTTTAGACTCGGGGTACATGTTAGAGTGTTAGGTGCAGACGTAGGAAGTGTTTCCCCATAGGAAACAATGGGGCTGCGTTAGGAGCTGAACGCTGCTTTTTTGCAGGTGTTAGGTTTTTTTTCAGCTCAAACTGCCCCATTGTTTCCTATGGGAGAATCGTGCACGAGCACGTTTTTGAGGCCGGCCGCGTCCGTAAGCAACTCTGGTATCGAGAGTTGCATTTGCGGTAAAAATGCTCTACGCTCCTTTTTTGGAGCCTAACGCAGCATTTGTTTGAACTCTCGATACCAGAGTTAAATTTATGCGGCTAGATTTGGAGTTTGGCGGTAAAAGGGCTGTTAACGCTCCGCGGGTTTTTTTCTGGCCGCACCATAAATTTAACTATGGTATCGAGAGTTCAAACAAATGCTGCGTTAGGCTCCAAAAAAGGAGCGTAGAGCATTTTTACCGCAAATGCAACTCTCGATACCAGAGTTGCTTACGGACGCGGCCGGCCTCAAAAACGTGCTCGTGCACGATTCTCCCATAGGAAACAATGGGGCAGTTTGAGCTGAAAAAAAACCTAACACCTGCAAAAAAGCAGCGTTCAGCTCCTAACGCAGCCCCATTGTTTCCTATGGGGAAACACTTCCTACGTCTGCACCTAACACTCTAACATGTACCCCGAGTCTAAACACCCCTAGCCTTACACTTATTAACCCCTAATCTGCCGCCCCCGCTATCGCTGACCCCTGCATTACACTTTTAACCCCTAATCTGCCGCTCCGTAAACCGCCGCCACCTACGTTATCCCTATGTACCCCTAATCTGCTGCCCTAACATCGCCGACCCCTATGTTATATTTATTAACCCCTAATCTGCCCCCCACAACGTCGCCGACACCTACCTACACTTATTAACCCCTAATCTGCCGACCGGACCTGAGCGCTACTATAATAAAGTTATTAACCCCTAATCCGCCTCACTAACCCTATCATAAATAGTATTAACCCCTAATCTGCCCTCCCTAACATCGCCGACACCTACCTTCAATTATTAACCCCTAATCTGCCGACCGGAGCTCACCGCTATTCTAATAAATGTATTAACCCCTAAAGCTAAGTCTAACCCTAACACTAACACCCCCCTAAGTTAAATATAATTTTTATCTAACGAAATAAATTAACTCTTATTAAATAAATGATTCCTATTTAAAGCTAAATACTTACCTGTAAAATAAATCCTAATATAGCTACAATATAAATTACATTTATATTATAGCTATTTTAGGATTAATATTTATTTTACAGGTAACTTTGTATTTATTTTAACCAGGTACAATAGCTATTAAATAGTTAAGAACTATTTAATAGTTACCTAGTTAAAATAATTACAAATTTACCTGTAAAATAAATCCTAACCTAAGTTATAATTAAACCTAACACTACCCTATCAATAAAATAATTAAATAAACTACCTACAATTACCTACAATTAACCTAACACTACACTATCAATAAATTAATTAAACACAATTGCTACAAATAAATACAATTAAATAAACTATCTAAAGTACAAAAAATAAAAAAGAACTAAGTTACAGAAAATAAAAAAATATTTACAAACATAAGAAAAATATTACAACAATTTTAAACTAATTACACCTACTCTAAGCCCCCTAATAAAATAACAAAGACCCCCAAAATAAAAAATTCCCTACCCTATTCTAAAATACAAAAATTACAAGCTCTTTTACCTTACCAGCCCTGAACAGGGCCCTTTGCGGGGCATGCCCCAAGAATTTCAGCTCTTTTGCCTGTAAAAAAAAACATACAATACCCCCCCCCCAACATTACAACCCACCACCCACATACCCCTAATCTAACCCAAACCCCCCTTAAATAAACCTAACACTAAGCCCCTGATGATCTTCCTACCTTGTCTTCACCATGCCAGGTTCACCGATCCGTCCTGGCTCCAAGATCTTCATCCAACCCAAGCGGGGGTTGGCGATCCATAATCCGGTGCTCCAAAGTCTTCCTCCTATCCGGCAAGAAGAGGACATCCGGACCGGCAAACATCTTCTCCAAGCGGCATCTTCTATGTTCTTCCATCCGATGACGACCGGCTCCATCTTGAAGACCTCCAGCGCGGATCCATCCTCTTCTTCCGACGACTAGACGACGAATGACGGTTCCTTTAAGGGACGTCATCCAAGATGGCGTCCCTCGAATTCCGATTGGCTGATAGGATTCTATCAGCCAATCGGAATTAAGGTAGGAATTTTCTGATTGGCTGATGGAATCAGCCAATCAGAATCAAGTTCAATCCGATTGGCTGATCCAATCAGCCAATCAGATTGAGCTCGCATTCTATTGGCTGATCGGAACAGCCAATAGAATGCGAGCTCAATCTGATTGGCTGATTGGATCAGCCAATCGGATTGAACTTGATTCTGATTGGCTGATTCCATCAGCCAATCAGAAAATTCCTACCTTAATTCCGATTGGCTGATAGAATCCTATCAGCCAATCGGAATTCGAGGGACGCCATCTTGGATGACGTCCCTTAAAGGAACCGTCATTCGTCGTCTAGTCGTCGGAAGAAGAGGATGGATCCGCGCTGGAGGTCTTCAAGATGGAGCCGGTCGTCATCGGATGGAAGAACATAGAAGATGCCGCTTGGAGAAGATGTTTGCCGGTCCGGATGTCCTCTTCTTGCCGGATAGGAGGAAGACTTTGGAGCACCGGATTATGGATCGCCAACCCCCGCTTGGGTTGGATGAAGATCTTGGAGCCAGGACGGATCGGTGAACCTGGCATGGTGAAGACAAGGTAGGAAGATCATCAGGGGCTTAGTGTTAGGTTTATTTAAGGGGGGTTTGGGTTAGATTAGGGGTATGTGGGTGGTGGGTTGTAATGTTGGGGGGGGGTATTGTATGTTTTCTTTTACAGGCAAAAGAGCTGAACTTCTTGGGGCATGCCCCGCAAAGGGCCCTGTTCAGGGCTGGTAAGGTAAAAGAGCTTGTAACTTTTTAAATTTAGAATAGGGTAGGGAATTTTTTATTTTGGGGGTCTTTGTTATTTTATTAGGGGGCTTAGAGTAGGTGTAATTAGTTTAAAATTGTTGTAATATTTTTCTTATGTTTGTAAATATTTTTTTATTTTCTGTAACTTAGTTCTTTTTTATTTTTTGTACTTTAGATAGTTTATTTAATTGTATTTATTTGTAGCAATTGTGTTTAATTAATTTATTGATAGTGTAGTGTTAGGTTAATTGTAGGTAATTGTAGGTAGTTTATTTAATTATTTTATTGATAGGGTAGTGTTAGGTTTAATTATATCTTAGGTTAGGATTTATTTTACAGGTAAATTTGTAATTATTTTAACTAGGTAACTATTAAATAGTTCTTAACTATTTAATAGCTATTGTACCTGGTTAAAATAAATACAAAGTTACCTGTAAAATAAATATTAATCCTAAAATAGCTATAATATAAATGTAATTTATATTGTAGCTATATTAGGATTTATTTTACAGGTAAGTATTTAGCTTTAAATAGGAATCATTAATTTAATAAGAGTTAATTTATTTCGTTAGATAAAAATTATATTTAACTTAGGGGGGTGTTAGTGTTAGGGTTAGACTTAGCTTTAGGGGTTAATACATTTATTAGAATAGCGGTGAGCTCCGGTCGGCAGATTAGGGGTTAATAATTGAAGGTAGGTGTCGGCGATGTTAGGGAGGGCAGATTAGGGGTTAATACTATTTATGATAGGGTTAGTGAGGCGGATTAGGGGTTAATAACTTTATTATAGTAGCGCTCAGGTCCGCTCGGCAGATTAGGGGTTAATAAGTGTAGGTAGGTGTCGGCGACGTTGTGGGGGGCAGATTAGGGGTTAATAAATATAACATAGGGGTCGGCGATGTTAGGGGCAGAAGATTAGGGGTACATAGGGATAACGTAGGTGGCGGCGCTTTGCGGTCGGAAGATTAGGGGTTAATTATTTTAAGTAGCTTGCGGCGACGTTGTGTGGGGCAAGTTAGGGGTTAATAAATATAATATAGGGGTCGGCGGGGTTAGGGGCAGCAGATTAGGGGTACATAAGTATAACGTAGATGGCGGTCGGCAGATTAGGGGTTAAAAATTTTAATCGAGTGGCGGCGATGTGGGGGGACCTCGGTTTAGGGGTACATAGGTAGTTTATGGGTGTTAGTGTAGTTTAGGGTACAGTAGTTAAGAGCTTTATGAACCGGCGTTAGCCAGAAAGCTCTTAACTCCTGCTTTTTTCAGGCGGCTGGAATCTTGTCGTTAGAGCTCTAACGCTCACTGCAGAAACGACTCTAAATACCAGCGTTAGAAAGATCCCATTGAAAAGATAGGCTACGCAAATGGCGTAGGGGGATCTGCGGTATGGAAAAGTCGCGGCTGTAAAGTGAGCGTTAGACCCTTTAATCACTGACTCCAAATACCAGCGGTAGCCCAAAACCAGCGTTAGGAGCCTCTAACGCTGGTTTTGACGGCTACCGCCGAACTCTAAATCTAGGCCATGGTGCGGCCAGAAAAAAACCTGCGGAGCGTTAACAGCCCTTTTACCGCCAAACTCCAAATCTAGCCGTTAGGGTTTATTTTATAGGTAAGTATTTAGTTTTAAATAGGAATAATTTAGTTAATAATAGTAATATTATTTAGATTTATTTAAATAATATTTAAGTTAGGGGGGTGTTAGGGTAAGACTTAGGTTTAGGGGGTAATAACTTTATTATAGTGGCGGCGATGTTGGCGATGTCAGATTAGGGGTTAATAGATTTAATAGGCTATGTGGGGTATGGCGGTTTAGGGGTTAATACTAGGATAGGTTTATTGCGGCGTGGGCTATGGTGGTTTAGGGGTTAATACAGTTTTATTAGTTATTGCGGTGGAGGATTGCGGTTGACAGGTAGATAGACATTGCGCATGCGTTATTTTTGCAGGCATTTTAGGGAGTTACGGTGCTCCCATACTCAGCGCAAGGCCTGCTACGGCTGCTTTTTATGGCGAGGTGAAAATGGAGTAAGATTTCTCCATTTTCGCCATGTAAGGCCTTGCGCTGGATATTGGATACCAATTTACAATGCGGTCCCATGTTAGCTTATGGGAGTAAAAATTGCGAGCGATGGGTGAAATATACGTGCCGCATTTATATGCGGCGCTGTATATAGGATACCAAAAACGCGCAAAATCTGGCGTCGCCGGCTTTTGCGGGCGACGCTCTATATGTAATGGAGGCCCTGATGAGCAGACTGAATTCAGCACTTAGCTGTTTCTTAAAGGAACAGTCAAGTCAAAATTAAACTTTCATGATTCAGATGCAATTTTAAACAACTTTTCAATTTGCTTTTATTATCAAATTTGCTTTGTTCTCTTGGTATTCTTTGTTGACAGCTAAACCTAGGTAGGCTCATAAACTGATTTCTAAGTCATTGAAATGGCCTCTTATTTCAGTTAATGTTGACAGTTTTTCACAAACAGTGCCAGTTCATGTGTGTCATATAAATAACATTGTTCTCCCTCCCATGGAGTTATTTATGGGGATTTATGGGATTGGCTAAAAACTAGAATGCAAATCTGTCAAAAGAGAACTGCAGAGGCTTAGATAAAAGGTAATTACAGAGGTAAAAAGTGTATTAATATAATATAACAGTGTTGGTTATGCAAAACTGGGGAATGGGTATTAAGGGATTGTCTATCTTTTTAAACAATAACATATTAAAATAGACTATCCCTTTAAAGAGATATCCACCTTAAAATATATATTTGTTTATATTTAATTAAAAATAGCTGCTGAAGTGGTAAATAGGGTCTAGAGAGCCCCATAGCCATCATATAAAAGATAATAAGTAAATAAAAACACACAATTAACTGTTATCTAAGAAGAATCTGCAGGTGTGTAGTCTGAGTCCCCTTGGCTATGCTATACTGTGCCAAAGCATTTACAAATAGCCTGTGGGCTATGTGAATGCTGACAGTCACTTACCTGAGAGAAGCACCCCCCCACTGAGCTTACTAGCAAGATCTGCAGGTGTATCCAGTCCATCCAGTGCTGTACAGGTAACAGCCCAGCATATGAGATGAAAGTACGTCAAATCCCACAGAAGGAGGTTAAGGGATGTGTCCCCGCAACATCTGAGGGGAGTTATGGCTAATATTCCATAGGGAGATACTGTGCACATAGCCTGGTACTCCCGTACCCCTTGTTCTGAAGTGGTATGTCCAAGGGGTAATGGGTCTCACATAAGTTTGAGCTTCCATACAATAACAAATGAATAACTGGAACAGCTATATCTTCCCTCTTGTGAGACAAAGAACAAACTTAGCAGTGCAGGGACAGTGTGAGGGATTTAAAGCTCTTCTTTTTGGCGTTCTTTGCCTCCTCCTTGTGGCAGGAATTCAATCTCACACATCAAGTCTTGTGGACTCTCATCATCATATGAAAGAAAAATGATTTCCTATCACTTTTTATGGTATGTAAATTCACTCAGTTTACATGCTGTAAATTCTGACTGCACATTGTTTATTAAAGAAAGAATAAAATTGACCCTTTTTCTAGCTCAGACATTAACACCATTGACACAAAAATGCATGCACCTAAGCTGCCAATCAAAACATGTGCATACTACCGCAAATCAACTATGTAGTACTATTTACTAAAAGCAAACAAACAAAAACAACAACAAAAGCACCAAACACACAACATTACTCTAAACATACACCAAACTTATACATTTTAACCTAACCAGAAACCAATTGTTTAAATACGCAGATATGCAATATATGAATTGAAATTCACCAATATGCCACTGCCAGACTGCATGCTCAACCATTTTTTACTGTGCACACTAGCAACTTGTATTATTTATTAACTTTTAATTGTTATAGCTCTGAAAATACTAAAACAATTCAGAAAACAGCCTAAACGGACAATGTGATCTTTTAGATCCTAACCCACTAAACTAATTTTCTTCACGTTTTTACCATTTACTGGAATTTCAAAACTATAATAAAATAAGACATTTCAGCTATAGTTGTTTACAAAGAATTTGCCTACGAGGAGACCAGGAGGTTTCTCCCAGTAGACCGCAGCAGCAAGGATGCCAGCTACAGTTTAAGGGGTTTATGTATAAAGGTCACAACGTATTTCTTTGTCATTTGTAACTCCTAGACCATGTACTATTTAATAACACTCCTTTGGATGGTTTCTAGCATCTAGTCAAGAGATGGATGAAAATGAGAAATTAATATAATTTAATTCTGAAAAATATATTGGGGGAGGACTATCCCAGTAATCCTCCTGAATAAAAATCTGGTCTTATAAAAACAAACTTTTCCACAAGCTACAAAATGGCTGCATGCATCTGATACAATCTGATGATGGGCAAAATAACTGAGCATGATAAACAGGATTTAGTAAAAAAGACACCAACATCCCTACTTTGCCAGTTTTTGTTTTAAAGATAAATTTAGATCAGTGTAAAATTCGAGGGACTGGATTTCAGTCATGCAGTAAATCATGACTAATAGTCATTTTCTATCTTAGCTGAAATCCCTCTTAAAGGGACAGTCTAATCCAAAATAAACTTGCATGATTCAGCTAGAGAATGTAATTTTAAAAATGTTTCCAATTTACTTTTATCACCAATTTTGCTTTGTTTACTTGGTATTCTTAGTTGAAAGCTAAACCTAGGAGGTTCATATGCTAATTTCTAAGCCCTTGAAGGCCACCTCTTCTCTCAGGGCATTTTGACAGTTTTTCACCACTAGAGGGTATTAGTTCATGTGTGTCATATAGATAACACTGTGCTCATGCACGTGGAGTTCCAGTGAGCCAGTTCTGATTGGCTAAAATGGATGTCTGTCAAAAGAACTGAAATAAGGGGGCAGTTTGCAGAGGCTTAGATACAAGGTAATCAAAGAGGTAAAAAGTGTATAAATATAACTGTGTTGGTTATGCAAAACTAGGGAATGGGTAATAAAGGGATTATCTATCTTTTTAAACAATAAATATTCTGGTGAAGACTGTCCCTTTAAGGCAGAATTTAAATCCTACACTACTAGGCTTATACAGTTTATCAAGCTGGAGGTTGACAAGGCACTCAGCTAGAGACCCGTCCACTCACTTTTGAGGTAGGCGAGCAGAATTTGCTGCCCTCAATTGAAATTGCATATGTAAAATGCTTGTGCAGCCCTGTGCCTGCTTCATCATGTGTTTAATAGAAAAACATTACATAGATTAAAGGTTTTTTTTGTTTATGATAATTTAAGGGGCAGTTCAATTAAGTTTCATATTTTATTATTTCTAGGTGATACCTGAGAAACACTTATAATGAAGACCACAGTGCACTCTTCTTTTTCTCTCCATTAAAGTGTATTCAAGAAGTGCCTTAAAGTGAAGGTCAATTTTTGGGTTCCATAATACATTATTTTGAAGCTTATAGTATAAACACTTAGTCGCTCACTTTATATCTCTAAATAACGCATCCGTTGCAAATAAACAGTTATTATAATGTACCTCCGTTATTGCTCTAATCTCCGCCCATACAGCACTTCCTTATTCAGTTGCATTCTTTCTTTCAAGCGGACTACGCTCGTGCACCGTGTGTTGTTTCTAAATGCGCATGCGTAGCCACATCTAAACAGCGCATGCGTTTCATTTACGGCCGTAACTTTGTATGCAATACAACAAATACAACAAATTCGTGGGTTAGATGAGATCGCTGCTAGTTTGTTAGGATGCGGGAGACAGATGCTGCTGATTCAATGTATCAAAAAATATGACAGTGGAGAACGCATGCGCGTAACCTGAACGAGCATGCAGATGATGACGCGCTGTTTAATTGCACGCATGCGCATATTGTTTCAATGACGAAACAGAAAAGGGGCTGGACGCCACGGGGGTAAACCAAACATTGGAGAGAAAAACTGTCAATCAATAAAGGCACTGTGACGGGCGGATTGTAATGCTGAAACGGAGCGCATTCAGATCGTAAAATATAAAACTTTTTATTGCATTTTTCTATGATTTGATGAATGAACCTCATATTAATTATAGCTAACTTATTGAAAAATTATAAACACAACCCCGGACTTGACCTTCACTTTAAGAGTTGCTTCTTTCTTTATATACACTCCTGATGGAAATGTTCTGATGGCCATTATGGGAATAGATATTTAAAACATTTAACTCAATAGAAGAATTTTGTATATTATACAAATCATCTCTTATACCTACAAATTACTTTGCTGAGATAGCAGCTATACACCCACATACAATATTGTGTAATAATGTCCAGTGCTTCTGTTATCTATAGAACATTTTAAAGGGATGTGAAACACACATTTAAAGGGACAGTCTAATCAAAATTAAACTTTCATGATTCAGATAAGGCATGTAATATTGAACAACTTTCAAATTTACTTTTATCATCAAATGTGCTTTGTTCTCTTGGTATTCTTTTTTAAAAGCTAAACCTAGGTAGGCTCATATGCTAATAGGAAGGCTGCCTCTTATCTCAGTGTATTTTGACAGTTTTTTTACAGCTAGACAGTGCTAGTTCACATGTGCCATATAGATAACATTGTTCTCATTCTCGTGGAGTTACCAAGGAGTCAGCACTGATTGGCTAAAATTCAAGTCTGTCAAAAGAACTGAAATAAGGGGGCATTTTACAGAGGCTTAGATACAAGGTAATCACAGAGATAAAAAGTATATTAATAACAGTGTTGGTTATGCAAAACTGGGGAATGGGTAATAAAGAGATTATCTATCTTTTTATTCAATAAAAATTCTGGAGTAGACTGTCCCTTTAAACTTTTATTATTCAGATGGAGAACACACCCTTTGTTGCAGGAACAGCAATACACTACTGAGAGCTAGCTAAACACATATAGGGCTATATTACAAGTGTAGTGCTAAATTATCACGTTCCCGCAAATGGGCCATTACAAGTAACTGGTTATTGCTACTGCGACCTGGTGGTATAAATTATCGCTCCAAAAATGAACCAGAAATTTCATCATTGATTAATTTTTTAAAAATGCCCCAAATGCCCTCAAAATAGAGGGCATTAAATTCTTTTCTTTTTTGCTTGATTTTTTTAAAATAAAAAATAACTGTACTAGGCAATTTTGGGGTTTTAAAGTTGGTGGGAGTGGGGTGTTAGAAAAAAAAAAACAGCACTGAAAAGTGCCTTTACATTGTGGTCTATGATTGTGGTTGTTATAGATTTGAAAACAAACTTCTGAATCACATTGGAAATACACCAAATTGGAGTATATTCCAGTATCTAACCGCATATGAAAATCTAAAAAACATATCTATAGTGGAGAATGAAATTATACAATTAACCACTAGATGGCAGTATATGAACAGCAAATGAGAGCAAAATACAATAACATTTTTGTTCTTAACAAATATATTTTAAATCATAATGTATTTAGCGCTACTGCAGCACATTACTTCTTTTTTTAAAACTTTTTTTTCATTATAATAAATATAAAAGTAAAATCACAAATATATATTGTAATAAGTGGAGAATAAATTAAGTAAATTCAAACATTAGACCGTGCTGGGAATTTCAAGGTGGGAGGTTTGATTCATTACCATGGAAATGTAGATAAATGCATCAGCAAAATAAAAAGTACTAGAGAACACAAGAGGTCTAATTATGAAAGGCTTAATTATGTAAAATATTATGCTCAAATTGGGTCTTATATTTGTGAATAGGTAGCACAAGTATATAAATGAGTATAAGTACAGAGACATAACAGTGAAATGTGCGCCCATGCTGCTGTATTATCAGCTGTTCAATTGAAGGAGTTATTACTAATAAAAGTGTAACTGAGCGTTGCAATTGTCCTTGTTACCGCTGCCCTGCAATAATGCTTTTTATTTCTCTTCAGTATAAATAGCAGAATAAAGTATTTGTACTGTGAGAGAATGACTGAAAAAGAGGAATACCAGACTATTTCTTTCACTATAGTATTTTTTTTTTCATAATGATATCAGGAGAGGAACAAAATATATTGGGGTCGACAACGATCCTTTAGAAAAAAATGTCTAATAATGTTTCTACTAAATTCACTTTCAAAAGCTATAGGGATTTCTGTAGATGATTTTCTGACAAGATTTTCTAAAGAAATGGGGTTAATCACATTGTTGTATTAGTTTTATTGAATTATCTGTAGCACATACATAGGGGCATATTTATCAAGCTTCGTACGGAGCGTGATGCCCCATGTTTCCAGGTGAGCCTTCAGGCTCGCCGGAAACAGAAGTTATGAAGTAGTGATCTAAAGACCGATGTTCTATAACCTGTCTGCCTGCTCTGAGGCAGCAGACAGAAATCACCAGAAATCAACCCGAACGAATACGATCGGGGTGATTGACACCCCCTGCTAGAGGCCGATTGGCCGCGAATCTGCAGGGGGTGGCATTGCACCAGCAATTCACAAGAATTGTTGGTGCAGTGATAAATGCTGAGAGCGTATGCTGTCGGCATTTATCGATGTGCGCTATATTGGATCATGTCCGCTCACAGAATCATAAATATGCCCCATAATATTGTTTAAAGGATTACTTTCTGTTATAAATTTTAAGCTAAACAACTAACATATTAAAGTTAATAAACATTAATTAAAACCTACTGACCTATATTTTCTCCAAAACTAAGTTTGATAACGTTCTAAAAGTTATATCTTTTATTCGCCGATGATGTCACGTTATCCTGCCCACTATTTTCAGCACTGAGTGTTCAAAATACTTAAACCAATAACTTTGTGCTTAAAGCGCCATTTTGAAACCTAGGTATTGTAAACGGATTGGTACAGAGCAAAGTATACCCACAGAGTGGGTTTGGAAAACAATTAAATTTGCAGACAAGATTTCTGATATACGGTAGAGATATGTTAATGAAATGCTATTGATAAAAAGCGTATTTGGGGTAGTTAGTTAGTAACAGGCATAGAAAATATTTACTTACAGTGGCCCTTTAAAGTGGCATGTTAATACAACATGACATGCTCTATTTTATTAAAACATGTAAGTTTACTGACCCAGCTAACTATGGAGTTGATCACGATCTATTATTTGGTAATTATCTGCATGATACTGGCTGCTGAGCAGCACATACAGTCGAACATTTTCATTGTTGCACTTTTTTCATTATACATTTTGTAAAAAAAAATTGTCATAAACTTTAGTCAAAATTAAACTTTCATGATTCAGATATTGCATGAAGTTTTTTTATATGTAATTTTAATGAGGTACCAAATTCCTAATGAGAATGTGAAAGAGTTCATTAGCTGATGGCTGTCACATGACACATGGGGGCTTGGAAATAAAAGAAACATTAGAAATTTTAAAATTTAAAGTGATATTGCATTATCTTTTTATTATGCACTTTTTGATTATGCAATTATACTGTATTTAATGGTTCTTTAACACATGCCAGTCATGTTTGTCCCGATTACAATCCAAATTCTCAAAACTTATTAACATATTTTCAGGGTTGTTTTTCACTTATCCAATTACACAGCTAAAAGGATTTCATAGTATACTTATATTGATATGTTACTGTATTCCCCAACATGTAACATCGGTTTTGTGCATGTGCAAAACGTTGCCTGCTTAATCAATTAAAGTTAAAACATTATTTTAAAAAAACACACTTTTAATAACTGACAAACACACATGCCCACTGCACCCATAATGCCCGTGTTCAAATTCCAATTCAAATCATTATTTTGTATGTCTTATAATTATGTTCATTTTTAAAAATAAGATATTGCAAGATTAATAAAGGAAATAATTTTCTGTTGGTTTCAGAATGTAACACTTTCATGTAGTGTTACATTCAATAATGCAGTATTGGCTTTAAAAAAGCCTATGCAAACAACAGGTATCAGTACAAATTGTTCACCCAGTGGGAGGTGGCAGAGGGAGAACCCAGCCATTTTGAAAAGGTTTTCCTGCAGATTGAATACAATGAAATCTTCAGAGATTCGTACCTCAGTACAACGTCTCTTGTCCCTTTAACTACTGCAAAAGGGTTAAACCTTTAGGTAATGTCCCACTCAAGGCTTGCAGCTCCCAGGCAAGGCATGGCTTGTGACTGGCAGGGAGGTAAGCATGTAAATCCTGCATTAGAATTACAATCTCTCTTTAAGACCTGCATTCATAATGTGTTTTTTTTTTTTTTTTAATCCACTATCATCTGAATCTGGTAGATGCTCTTAAAGGGACAGGAAGCCCCCAAAATGTAATTACTTTTTTATATAGAATATACAATTTTAAACAACTTTGAAATGTACTTTTATTTTCAAATATGCTTCATTCTCTTGTTATCCTTTGCTGAAGGAACAGCATTGCACTACTGGCAGCTAGCTGAATGTATCTAGTTAGCCAATCACAAGAGACAAATGTGTGCAGGCACCAATCACCAGATAGCTCCCACTAATGTAGGATATGTGCGTATTCATTTTTAACAACGGATACCAAGAGAATAAAGCACATTTGAAAGTGATTGTAAAAGTGTCTTAAAATTACATCCTCTATCTGACTCTTGCAAATTTAATTTTTAGGCAGTTACATTATATGGAGTTGACTGCAAGACTTCAGTAGTCAGGCATATGCTTTTCTTAGCGGCCTGTTTTATCTAATATAGGAAGCACTATATAGAAAAAGAAAGCAAGAGTTCTTTGTAGGCTGATTTGTTTTCTTGCACAAAAGCACAATGTGGTGGTACTGAATGGTAATGTATATATATATATATATATATATATATATATATATATATATATATATATATATATATATATATATATATATATATATATACCATTACCATTACCAGTACATATGGCCATGTATTTATATATACAATATATATACTTCTAAAATATGATAAGGTAAAATCACTTAATAGATTTCCAAATGTAATCACAGTTTGGCATTTACTTCTCTCCTAAATCATGACAATTCCATATATTTGTGCACACTAAAAGAGATTATATTCATACTAAAAGAGATTATATTCATACTAAAAGAGATTATATGCATACTAAAAGAGATTATATGCATACTAAAAGAGATTACAGGGAGTGCAGAATTATTAGGCAAGTTGTATTTTTGAGGATTAATTTTATTATTGAACAACAACCATGTTCTCAATGAACCCAAAAAACTCATTAATATCAAAGCTGAATAGTTTTGGAAGTAGTTTTTAGTTTGTTTTTAGTTATAGCTATTTTAGGGGGATATATGTGTGTGCAGGTGACTATTACTGTGCATAATTATTAGGGCAACTTAACAAAAACAAATATATACCCATTTCAATTATTTATTTTTACCAGTGAAACCAATATAACATCTCAACATTCACAAATATACATTTCTGACATTCAAAAACAAAACAAAAACAAATCAGTGACCAATATAGCCACCTTTCTTTGCAAGGACACTCAAAAGCCTGCCATCCATGGATTCTGTCAGTGTTTTGATCTGTTCACCATCAACATTGCGTGCAGCAGCAACCACAGCCTCCCAGACACTGTTCAGAGAGGTGTACTGTTTTCCCTCCTTGTAAATCTCACATTTGATGATGGACCACAGGTTCTCAATGGGGTTCAGATCAGGTGAACAAGGAGGCCATGTCATTAGATTTTCTTCTTTTATACCCTTTCGTGCCAGCCACGCTGTGGAGTACTTGGACGCGTGTGATGGAGCATTGTCCTGCATGAAAATCATGTTTTTCTTGAAGGATGCAGACTTCTTCCTGTACCACTGCTTGAAGAAGGTGTCTTCCAGAAACTGGCAGTAGGACTGGGAGTTGAGCTTGACTCCATCCTCAACCCGAAAAGGCCCCACAAGCTCATCTTTGATGATACCAGCCCAAACCAGTACTCCACCTCCACCTTGCTGGCGTCTGAGTCGGACTGGAGCTCTCTGCCCTTTACCAATCCAGCCACGGGCCCATCCATCTGGCCCATCAAGACTCACTCTCATTTCATCAGTCCATAAAACCTTAGAAAAATCAGTCTTGAGATATTTCTTGGCCCAGTCTTGACGTTTCAGCTTGTGTGTCTTGTTCAGTGGTGGTCGTCTTTCAGCCTTTCTTACCTTGGCCATGTCTCTGAGTATTGCACACCTTGTGCTTTTGGGCACTCCAGTGATGTTGCAGCTCTGAAATATGGCCAAACTGGTGGCAAGTGGCATCTTGGCAGCTGCACGCTTGACTTTTCTGAGTTCATGGGCAGTTATTTTGCGCCTTGGTTTTTCCACACGCTTCTTGCGACCCTGTTGACTATTTTGAATGAAACGCTTGATTGTTCGATGATCACACTTCAGAAGCTTTGCAATTTTAAGAGTGCTGCATCCCTCTGCAAGATATCTCACTATTTTTTACTTTTCTGAGCCTGTCAAGTCCTTCTTTTGACCCATTTTGCCAAAGGAAAGGAAGTTGCCTAATAATTATGCACACCTGATATAGGGTGTTGATGTCATTAGACCACACCCCTTCTCATTACAGAGATGCACATCACCTAATATGCTTAATTGGTAGTAAGCTTTCGAGCCTATACAGCTTGGAGTAAGACAACATGCATAAAGAGGATGATGTGGTCAAAATACTCATCTGCCTAATAATTCTGCACTCCCTGTATATGCATACTAAAAGAGATTATATGCATACTAAAAGAGATTATATGCATACTAAAAGAGATTATATTCATACTAAAAGAGATTATATGCATACTAAAAGAGATTATATGCATAATAAGAGATTATATTATATATTATATAATATTATATTATATATATATTATTATTATATGCATAAGAGATTATATGCATACTAAAAGAGATTATATTCATACTAAAAGAGATTATATGCATGCTAAAAGAGATTATATGCATACTAAAAGAGATTATATGCATACTAAAAGAGATTATATTCATACTAAAAGAGATTATATGCATACTAAAAGAGATTATATTCATACTAAAAGAGATTATATGCATACTAAAAGAGATTATATGCATGCTAAAAGAGATTATATTCATACTAAAAGAAATTATATGCATTCTAAAAGAGATTATATTCATACTAAAAGAGATTATATTCATACTAAAAGATTATATTCATACTAAAAGAGATTATATTCATACTAAAAGAGATTATATTCATACTAAAAGATTATATTCATACTAAAAGAGATTATATTCATAGTAAAAGAGATTATATGTATACTAAAAGAGATTATATTCATACTAAAAGATTATATGCATACTAAAAGAGATTATATGCATACTGAAAGAGATTATATTCATTCTAAAAGAGATTATATGCATACTAAAAGAGATTATATGCATACTAAAAGAGATTATATGCATACTAAAAGAGATTATATTCATACTAAAAGAGATTATATGCATACTGAAAGAGATTATATTCATACTAAAAGAGATTATATGCATACTAAAAGAGAGTATATGCATACTAAAAGAGATTATATTCATACTAAAAGAGAGTATATGCATACTAAAAGAGATTATATTCATACTAAAAGAGATTAGAAGGAAACTAAAAGAGATTATATTCATACTAAAAGAGATTATATTCATACTAAAAGAGATTATATGCATACTAAAAGAGATTATATTCATACTGTCTGGTTAAATAAACTAGTTGTCCCCATTTAGGGCCATATTACGAGTTTTGCACAAGCGAAAAGGGGTGTATTGCGGGTGATTGCGCGCATCTGGTTTACCGCTTGTATTACAAGTTGAAAGTAAATGTGATCGCTTAAGCGCAATAGCAATTTACGCTAGAATGATTACTGCATCCTTAGAGCTCTTGTTAATTGTTTTCGAATAACTTAAAAGTGTCACAAGACACACCAAAAATACATTATAAGGCACAGTTACAATTACACTCATAGCAACACTGTCTAAAAAAAAATATTGCACATAAAAGTTATAAGGACTCAAATATATGAGGTTTTAGGAGTTAGAAAAAAAAAAGTCAGTCAATGGGTTTAACATAGAGATACGTACATATATATATATATATATACTGTATATATTTATATGTGTGTACCAATGTATTTATGTATTTATATGTGTATGGGTTGAATTATGAAGTTGAATATTATCCCTTTAACCCATTTGTGACCACAGCACTTTTCAGTTTTCTGACGATTTGTGACCAACGCTATTTTTACATTTCTGCTGTGTTTGTGTTTAGCTGTAATTTTTCTTACTCATTTACTGTACCCACACATATTATATACAGTTTTTCTTGCTATTAAATGGACTTTATAAAGATACCATTATTCCTCATATCTTATAATTTACTATAACATTTTTTTAAAAATATGAGGAAAAAATGAAAAAAAAAAAACTTTTTCTAACTTTGACACACAAAAGCTGTTACACATCTACAACCACCAAAAAACAATCATGCTAAATAGTTTCTAAATTTTGTCCTGAGTTTAGAAATACCCAATGTTTACATGTTCTTTGCTTTTTTTGCAAGTTATAGGGAAATAAATACAAGAAGCACTTTGCTATTTCCAAACCATTTTTTTTTTTTCAAAATTAGTGCTAGTTACATTGGGACACTGATATCTTTCAGGAATCCCTGAATTTCCCTTGACATGTATATATTTTTTTTTAGTAGATAACCCAAAGTATTGATCTAGGCCCATTTTTTGTATATTTCATGCCACAATTTCACCGCCATATGCGATAAAATAAAAAAAAATGTTCACTTTTTCACAATTTGTTTCACAAACTAAATGCTTCTCTGGGATCCCCTTTGTTCAGAAACAGCAGACATACAGGTGGCCCTCGTTTTACAACGGTTCAATTTACACCTTTTCAGAATAACAACCTTTTTTTCCAGTCATGTGACTGCTATTGAAAAGCATTGAGAAGCAGTGCATTTATTTAAATAGCCAGTAGGTGGAGCTGTCCGCTTGTGTTGCAGAAAAGCCAAGCAAGCTGAAATTAATCAGTTTAACCAGACCTGAGCTATCGAGCAGATTTCAAAGGAACAAGATCTTCCTGTCTATAAATCAGTCCAGATTGGAATGCATAGAAAAAACTGTTTGCCGAAAAATGCAAGTGAAGTCTGTGTGTGATTATTTTATTAGGTTTATAATGCTGTTTAGCAAATGTTTTTGTTCATTTAACTTAGTTTAATTATATATTTTGTGTTGTGTGATTATTTTATTAGGTTTATAATGCTGTTTAGCATTTAAAGTCTTCATTTCAAATCTTTAAAAATAATTGTTTTGGCGTTGCTTTTTGGTAATTAGAAGGCCACTAAATGCCACTACGCACCACACTTGTATTATGCTCAGCAGTGAAGGGGTTAATTAGGTAGCTTGTAGGGAGCTTGTAGGGTTAATTTTAGCGTTAGTGTAGAGATCAGCCTCCCACCTGACACATCCCACCCCCTTATCACTCCCAAACATCCCTCTTCCCTCCCCCACCCCACAACTGTTTCCAGTCTGCCAGAACTAAAATAAAAGGCATTTTTATATTTATTATTTTATAAATATATATTCTGCCTTGTAGGATCTCCCTTTAGCCCCCAACCTTTCTGATCCCCCCAAAGAGCTCTCTAACCCTCCCCTATCTACCTATTTGCAGCCATCTTGGGTACTGGTAGCTGTCTGCCAGTACCCAGTTTGCCATATAATTAGCTTTTATTTTTTAAATAACAATAAAAAACACAATTTGTGTAGCTGCCCCCTCAATAACCTACCCCACACCCCTCCCAGACCCCTTAAATACAATTTTCCCCTTCCTCTCTCCCTCCTTCCCTTAACAGTTTGTCTCATAGTGTAGCGTTCCCACACACTCCTGCCCCGTGCGCACGCGCCCCGGCACGTAATCCTGTCCCCGTCTTTCAGATATCTTCCAGCGACGGCCACCCACCCGCCTCCCTGCAATGGCTCCCACCCACCATTGATCAGCACCATCGCTGGCCGATGCAGAGAGGGCTCTTTCTGCATCGGATGCTTAAAATCTTTAATTGCAGGATGTCTCAATATCGAGGCATCACTGTAATAACATGAAAGCGACTGGAAGTGATCAGGATCGCTTCCACCACTTCAAACCCCTGACGACGTACAGGGTATGTCGTTGGTCGTTAACCACCGCTTTTTGTAGGACGTACCCTGTACGTTGTCGGTCGTTAAGGGGTTAAAATACCCCTCATTCTGAACTTGAGAATTACATTTGAAAGATAAAAAAAAAATAGAGAGCATGAACGCCACTGATGCATTTTGCAGTCGTGGCTTTTTCAAAAGGTCTTTGAAAAAGCCAAGTTGCGTTCTTGCTAATATTCAACTTCATAATTGCACAGAATTTCTAAACAAACCTAAAGGCATCTTAACACATAGAAGTCGATGGCTACAATATTATGATTCAGGAAATGTTGATACTTACTTAATATAGTTAATATCGACCTCTTAATACATTATATGTATGGGTTCTCACTCACAGAGAATACATTTGCGATTCAAAAATTTTCATCCTTTTTTTACCTATTGCTTTAAATAAAGGTTAAGTTTTAAATTTATTTTCATGGAGGATTCATTTGTTATAAAATAAAATAACAGATGTAATGAGTGCTTAATAATGTACTTTCTTTTCGCAGCTTCTTGCTGAATTCATTTGAATTGTGTTGATGCAGTATTCAAAGTGTGTAAGGTTTTTACTGTTTCATGCAGATATAATTAGGCTTTGCAGAAAAAAAGAAATGTCCAGACCGGCTCTTCCTTCACCAATTCGCTCTTTATTAGATACAAGAAAAAGAGCGTATTACACAGCACAATTAATATCGATAATGTCGAAGCACCTACAGGCAAATTTAAAACACAGATAATGACAGGTACCCCCTCACATCAATTAGGCTTTATCACAAGTTGTCAGCACACAATTTCTAAAGCTGTATGACCGCAGACCTCTAGATAGAAGTTGGCATTTATGAATATTGCTATACTTATAAAGCCTTTTCAAAGGCTGTAAGACTCAAATAGATGCTAGTGAATGATATCAGCAGTAGACATCCTGCTAAAACGTCTCCAACATCAAGTAGGTCACAATATCCCTGAAGCAGCCTCTATAGATCTGCAGGTATCTTTTGCCCCAGCTATGTCTAGTCTTTATAAACCTATCAACAGGAATATACTCTTCAATGATGGGATTCCCAGTACAGTATCCTGGAGGAAAACACTGTTCATTAAAGGGACATAATACTCATATGCTAAATCACTTGAAACTGATGCAGTATAACTGTAAAAAGCTGACAGGAAAATATCACCTGAGTATCTCTATATAAAAAAGGAAGATATTTTACCTTACAATCTCCTCAGCTCAGCAGAGTAAGTTCTGTGTAAAAAGTTATACTCAGCTGTTGCTCAGCTGCAGGTAAAAAAATAATAATGAAGAAATGAACAGCAGCCAATAAGCATCAGCAGTGCTGAGGTCAAGAACTCTTTTACTGTGATCTCATGAGATTTGACTTAACTCTCATGAGATTTCATAGTAAGCTGAATAGGGAAATAAGATGAGAGTGCACGAGGCTCAACCCCTAAGCTGTCCCAGGACAGACATACTAATATGCTGCTTAGAAATCCTTTACAATGGGATGTGGCTACTGAGAAACTTTTGAGGTAAAATATCTTTCTTTTTTACATAGAGATGTTCGGGAGATATTTTCTAGTCAGCTTTTTACAGCTATACTGCATCACTTTCAAGTGTTTAAACATTTGGGTATTATGGCCCTTTAAGAAGAATGTGAGTACTCTATGTTTGCAGAAAAGCACCTGGATGATCTCCAATAGCTCTGTAACAATATTCTATATATGGAAGAGCTAAAAGTGTAACTATTTGGATGATATGGGCTTGATTATAGGCTAGATCTCAATCAACATGACAGTAGGAACTGCTATTAAAAATATAGGGAGGTACAGAAGTCTAACAACGTGTTTGCTGGTATTATCAATAAGTTATTTTTGACAACATGCTAAAGATTGCTGGAGAGAGTAACATAAACATTATTAACAGAAAATACAGCTAACAGTGTTACAAAAGCAGCCCTTACTCAGTCATAAAATTATACAGAACCACAGTGGAATACATTGTAAACTTTCACAAAGATGAATTATTTACGCAAATTAAATAAAACAGAGGAATAGTGACCACAGGCGTGGGTGGATGATAATTAAATAGAGCACAATACAATTAATAAACAAAAGCATGATTTGTTATGATTATTAAAATGAATTAATATATTTCATATAGTTTTCATATTTTATTTATTACTTATAATAAATACGGCTTAGACATGCATATTCCCATCTTCTGCTCATTATTCAAAGTATAATGGTAGTAAAGACCCTGAGCCTAGTTAAATGGACAGTCTACTCCAGAAGTTGTATTGTTTAAAAAGATAGATTATCCCTTTATTACACATTTCCCAGTTTTGCATAACCAACACGGTTATATTAATATACTTTTTACTGCTGTGATTACCTTGTATCTAAGTGTCTGCAGACTGCCCTATTATTTCAGTTCCTTTGACAGACTTGCCTTTTAGCCAATCAGTGCTGACTCCTAGCTAATTCTACGGGCATGAGCACAATTTTATTTATATGGCACACGTGAACTAACGCCCTCTAGCTGCAAAAAGCTGCCAAAATGCATTCAGATAAAAGTGGCCTTCAAAGGCTTAGAAATTAGCATATGAGCCTACATAGGTTTAGCTTTCCACAAAGAATACCAAGATGATAAAAGTAAATTGGAATTTTGTTTAAAATTACATGCCCAATCTGAATCTTGAAAGTTTAATTCTGACTAGACAGTCCATTTAATATTGGATAGTTTTATGATTACAGCAGCCATGGTTTTATATTGTAATGCTTGATGCAAATATCCATCCAGGAAGGGACCCAGTGGCGGAGTAATGAATAAGGCACGCTATCCCAATATACTGAATAGGACCCAGAATGTGACACACAATACAGCAGTAAGGTATAAACAGCTCACCTGAATGAGAACTCTGGTTACGTCTCAGGAAGCAGGTAGTCTACCTAATAGAGTAGCAGTGGCCTCAATGTGGCTCTTGTTTTTTGGGATGCATTTAGATCTCATGAGAATGCTATTGATGGAGACAGAATTGTCCCTGGTTAATGGCTCATTATGATCTAGCCTTAAGTCTGGCACAAACCAAACCATGTATACCACATTAAGAACCCTTTGCCACTATTGAAGAAACCACTCAATCAGCATTGTATTAGAATATTTTACAGAAGAATATCCCATCATTCATCTGTGCATTTAAATTAAAGCTCAGCAGCAAGACAATTATTGTAAAAGCACAAGCAAGAATATAGTTTAAGAATAATTTTAAGTTTTGAAATGAGCTTTTAAATGTTCTGAGCTAAAACCCATCATTTAGTTGTTATGACATAACCTTAAAAGACCAGTTCATTCTCAGAAACCCACAAATATCACCAAGCATTTCTGCAAGGAGGGGTGGGCTAAAATGTCTTCATGGTGCTGTAAGAGACTGATTAATAACTACAGGAAATATGTAGTCACAGACATTAATGCTAAGGGTGAGATAACCAGAATATGAGTCAGAGCACTGTGAATCCATTGAAAAATACCATTATATCTTCATTTAGCGTTTGACTTTGTTGTCAATAACTAAATTAAGTTTCTATGAGAACATAGTAAGCTTTTTCTTTTAAGTTCTGCCTGTTAAAAAATCAGTTAGCTGAAAATTAAATTTTCATAAAAGGCCAGATTACAAGTGCAGCGGTATTTAACATTCCCGCTCGTGCGCTCTTATTACAAGTTGAAAGTAAAGAGTTTTGATTTGTGTGCTAGCCCAATACGTGCAAAAATCGGAACTTCGAATATGACAAATGCATTAATGTGTTTTCCCATAGAAGTCAACGGAGTAAAAAAGTGAAAAAAAAACACCATACTCATGCGCAAACCCGATCACATATATATCAAGTGCGCTAACCTGACATGAAAATATGAATATTTCACATTCCAATGTTCTTCACATAGCAGAATATCTCCTAGGGCCCTAATAGATCCTCTAACAATTAGGTAAAAATGGGTATAGTCAAAGAGAAATGCTTAGGAGCGCTAAATAGCTAAAGGTTAAAAAGACATTAGGAGGTGAACCAAAAAAATTATACACCACAAGCTAGTAAAAGCAATAGTTTTATATTTCTAAAATAAGCTAAAATCAGAACATAGAAACAAATGTAACACGTGTGTAATTCTATAGTAATAAATGTTACTAAACAATTTGCAACAATATAATAAAAAACCAGACGTCTCCGATTAGAGTAAAAATAGGATATTACAATGTATAATTGCCACCACTAAAAAAGTAGAAAAAATGTGTTTTGCAAAACATATCAGTCAGTTCAAATTTCAACCCGAATAGTCGTAGTTTATAAATCTGTATATCCAAATTTAGGAAGTGTAGACATGTAAGTCCTTATGTTAAAGTATTTAACCAAATACCTAACGTTGCGAGTGTTACAGTTAAGAGACCGCAGCTAGGTGTGTAGGCTGTTTGGCGTCAGTGTGTACCTTCTCAGCTGTTATACCATACGTCACTGGTCTATTCAGCTGCTCCGGTCCTATTGGACAATCTCAATTTCAAACACTCCAGGGTTTTTTTTTTGGTCAGGTAATGAAAATAGTATCCTGCTCTTAGTGCAACGGCACGCTGGATACTCACAGTGTATATCCTTTAGCGGACTTAGGTAAAAAGTTCAGATGTTTCTTCTAGCACAACACCGGTGCATAGGTATAAAGGTAGCAGATTTCCACTATATATTCAAGCTTTATATGGGTAGGCAATCCTTACGCCTATGAGTCCAATGTAAACTCTGCTGTCCACAGAGGAGTTAAAACAATTATAAACAATTTTGACTGCATAAAAATCATCAACCGGTTTCTCCCTCCATGAGGGCTTTTTCAAGATCCTGAAAAGCCCTCATGGAGGGAGAAACCGGTTGATGATTTTTATGCAGACAAAATTGTTTATAATTGTTTTAACTCCTCTGTGGACAACAGAGTTTACATTGGACTCATAGGCGTAAGGATTGCCTACCCATATAAAGCTTGAATATAGTGGAAATCTGCTACCTTTATACCTATGCAACGGTGTTGTGCTAGAGGAAACATCTGAACTTTTTACCTAAGTCCGCTAAAGGATATACACTGTGAGTATCCACCTCCTGTCTTTTTAACCTTTAGCTATTTAGCGCTCCTAAGCATTTCTCTTTGACTATATTTCTACATATATATGATGTTTTTTGGTACAATACATATCTATACCTATATACAGTATGTATACATGATTATATATAGGCATAGATATATACAGATATATATGGGAATAACTATTAATAAATACTCAAAACATATTTTGCTATGCGCAGATCATTAGAATATGGAATATTTGCAGTAAATACACACTATAACACTTTATTAAATAATAATATTGCATACACTGTATATGCTTTTTCATGTTTTCATCTACTTGACTATAAAGGGCTCCAATGCATTTATATATATATATTATTATTATTATTATTCTTTATTTATAAAGCACCAACAGATTCCGCAGTCCTGCCCATGGGTACAAAGATAAAAAGTACAATAGAAAAACAATACAATAAAGGACAATATTTTACAGACAAATACAGGGGGAATTGAGGGCCCTGTTCCCGTGGGAACTTACAATCTAGATAGGTAGGACGATGGGAAGCAGGAGGTGGGGATTGCAAAGGTTATAATGATACAGTAAGGAGATAGATGAGGGCAACTGTTATGTAAGTGAAATTAATTTGTTACTGAGTCGGGTGATACACTTCCCTGAACCAAAAGGTCTTTAGGAAACATTTAAAGGAGGAGAGGTTAGGGGAAAGTCTAACAGCTCGAGGAAGTGCGTTCCAGAGGGTTGGTGCCACTCGAGAGAAGCCCTCTAGTCTAGCTTGAGAGGAGGTGATGGTAGAGGACGCAAGGAGCAGGTTTTTGTTGGATCTTAGGGGGCGGGCTGGAGTATATTTGTTGATGAATGAGGGCAGGTAGTTTATTACAGTAGTGGAGTTGGGAAATTACCAGGGAGTGGATTAGCTGTTTAATAATTTCAGCACGCAGAAACGGACACATTTTGGAAATATTGCATAGGTGGTTGTGGCAGGATAAAGAGAGCAATTGGATGTGGGGAATGAAGGACAGATTTGACTCCAAGGCAGCAGACTCGGGGTGATGGGGAGATAGTGGTGCCGCCAACAGTGATAGAAAAAATAGAAACTGGAGTAGAGTTAGAGGGGGGGGGGGGGATTAGAAGTAGTTCAGTCTTGGACATGTTTATTTTTAGGTGGTGAGAGGCAATCCAGGAGGAAATGCCAAATAAGCAGTCACTGATGTGAGAATTGACAGAAGGAAGAGAGTGCAGGGGTGGATAGGTAGATCTGGGTATCATCATCATAGAGGTGATAGTTGAAGCATAGCTGTTGATAAGTTTACCCAGTGAAGAAGTGTAAATAGAGAAGAGTAGAGGACCCAGGACAAAACCTTGAGGTACTCCAACAGACAGAGGCAATAGAGAGGAGGTGTTGCCAGCAAAAGAGACAGATAATGATCTGTTAGTGAGATAAGAGTGAATCCAGGAGAGGGCAGTGTCACAGAGCCCAAGAGAGCTGAGAGTCCATAGGAGAAGGGGATGGTCAACAGTGTCAAAGGCAGCAGAGAGGTCAAGTAAGATGAGTATAGAGTAGTAGCCTTTGTTTTTAGCAGAAAGAAGATGGTTAGAAACCTTGGTGAGGGCAGTCTCATTTGAGTGTTGGGGATGGAAGCCTGATTGCAGGAGGTTGAGCAATGAGTTGGAGGACAGAAAGTGGGTTAGGCGATTGAAAACTAGTTTTTCAAGGATTTTGTAAGCTAGCGGGAGCAGTGATATGGGGCGGTAGTTTGCAGGAGAGTTAGGGTCAAGGGAGGGTTTTTTGAGGATGGGGGTGACCTTTGCATGTTTCAAGGAGGCAGGGAATGAGCTGGTAGAAAGGGACAGGTTGAATATGTGAGTAAGAGCTGGAGTGAGGGAGGGAGACAGAGAAGGTATTATATGTGAAGGAATAGGGTCAAGTGGGCAGGTAGTGAGGTGTGAGGAAGACAATAGGGAACCCATTTCACACTCAGTGGTTGGGAGGAGGGTGCAGAGAGTGACAGAGGGGGTGACTGGGAGCGAGGTTGGGAGATTGCAGATTGCAGGCTTGTGTTAGGATGTTTCTTCGGAATGTTAAGTGTTTAATTGAAAAAGTAGTCAGCAAGGTCTTAAGCACTGAATGCAGATGAGGGGGGGTGGTGCAGATGGGTAGAGAAGAGAGTTGAAAATGGAGAAGAGTCTTTTAGGGTTTGAGGAGTGAGTGGATATAAGAGAACTCTCCATGACCTGTTTGTTTCCAACGCTTTTAACCTTTAGCAATTACTGAGGCCTGGCTATCTTCCTCTGACACTGCTTCCATTGCTCCTCTCCTAGGCCAGGTGAGAGACATGGTGGCAGTGTTGGAATCTTACCCTCCCTCTCCTGCTTCTATCAGTACCTATCTCCATTTCCATCTCTCTCCTTTTCTTCCTTTGAAGTCCACTGCATTTGCCTGTTCTCCCCCCTCTCTCTCCGAGTGGCAGTTATTTATCACTCCCCTGGTCCAACCTCCCAATTCCTTGAAAACTTTTCTGCCTGGCTTACTTACATTTTTTTGCACATGTTTCCTGTAATTTACACTAAAATGTTTTAAACTCCCAGAGAGGATAGTGTAAGACTCTTGATTTTGAATTAATTGTGTATTTAAATTTTATATAAATATATAAAAATAATACTTAGGGCCAGATTAAGTGTGGTGCGTTAACAGTTACATAACAGTGAAAAGGGGTTTATCGCATGTCAGGTTTACTGCTTGTATTACAAGTTTAAAGTAAATGTGATCGTTTGAGCGCAATCAAAGTTAAAGGGACACTGAACCCAATTTTTTTCTTTCGTGATTCAGATAGAGCATGTCATTTTAAGCAACTTTCATATTTACTCCTATTATCAAATTTTCTTCATTCTCTTGGTATGTTTATTTGAAAAACAAGAATGTAAGTTTAGATGCCGGCCCATTTTTGGTGAACAACATGGGTTGTCCTTGCTGATTGGACAGCACCAATAAGCAAGTGCCGTCCATGGTTCTGAACCAACAATTTGCTGGATCCTTAGCATAGATGCCTTCTTTTTCGAATAAAGATAGCAAGAGAACGAAGATAGATTAATAATAGAAGTAAATTAGAAAGTTGCTTAAAATTGCATGCTCTTTCTGAATCATGAAAGAAAAAAAATGTGTTCAGTGTCCCTTTAACTAAACAATGAGAATCCTATTAAAACACAATAAAATAAAGTCCAAAATACAAAAAGGAAATGTGTTAAGTGCACAAAAATAGGATATATGACCTGGAATCTTCCGTGTAGGCGTCCTTATAAAAAGGAAACAAATAATAGTGAAGTCCTGTTTAGGAACAAAATAAAGCAGAGGGATGGAGTTGTACTCACACTCGCTAGAGCTATTCCTTAGCTCTTAGTTTAAAGCCCATATTAAACCTTGTCTGTAATCGAAAGAAAACATCCAGCTGGTTAAAAAGTAGTTTTTATTAATTACAATGAATAAAATCACTCGGGTATGAAAGACTGTCTCAAGAACACAACCGCATTTGGATAACAGTTAACGCCAACAATTCAAGCGTATTCTGTAAAGCGGAGTTTCAGTTCTTATAGTCAACACCCTCCCAGTGATGCAGGAGTCTTTGTGGCCAATCGTCTTCCGTGGAGGAGGAGGAATGCTGCCTATGACCCCAAGAACACCATCCCCACCGTCAAACATGGAGGTGGAAACATTATTCTTTGGGGGTGTTTTTCTGCTAAGGAGAAAGGACAACTTCACCGTATCAAAGGGACAATGGAAGGGGCAATGTACCGTCAAATGTTGGGTGAGAACCTCTTTCCCTCAGCCAGGGAATTAAAAATGGGTCATGAATAGGTATTTCAGCATGACAATGACCCAAAACACACGGCTAAGGTGTGACTCAAGAAGAAGCACATTAAGGTCCTAAACCTTAATCCCATAGGAAATCTTTGGAGGTAGCTGAAGGTTCGAGTTGCCAAACGTCAACCTCAAAACCTTAGTGACTTGGAGAGGATCTGCAAAGAGGAGTGGGACAAAATCCCTCTTGAGCTGTGTGCAAACCTAGTGGCCAACTACAAGAAACATCTGACCTCTGTGATTGCCTACAAAGGTTTTGCCACCAAGTACTAAGTCATGTTTTGCAAAGGGGTCAAATACTTATTTCACTCAATAAAATGCAAATCAATGTATAACTTTCTTGAAATGCATTTTTTCTGGATTTTTTGTTGTTATTCTGTCTCTCACTGTTCAAATAAACCTACCATTACAATTATAGACTGATCATTTCTTTCTCAGTGGGCAAACGTACAAACTCAGCAGGGGATCAAATATGTTTTCCCCTCACTTTATATACAGATATATATAGGATTATTTATTTATAAATTCTTAGAACATCTTCTATGTGCAGAACATTGGATTGTGAAATATTTACAGTAAACTCATAGTTAAAACCTTTATTAAAAATAAATATTGCATACCTTTATTAGTTTCCATCTACTTAATTGCAAAGGGCTCCAATGTGTATGTATGTATATGTATGTATATATATATATATATATATATATATATATATATATATATATATATATATATATATATATAAAAAAATATATATATGTGTACATATGTATTTATGTGTTTATATGTGTATGTAAATACATTTATACACATATAACTACATAAATGCATATGTATATATACTGTATATATTTATATATATATATATATATATATATATATCCATCTTAGACATGTATATGTATGTATATCTATGTTAAAGCCTTTTGCCTGCCTTTCTTTTACTAACATCTGAGATATTTTTAGTTTGAGTCATTTTTGTGTGCAATATTTTGTTCAATATATTTATTAGATAGTGTTAGTATGAGTGTAACTGTCCTTTGTAATATATTTTTGATGTGTTTTGTGCAACTTTTTAGTTTTGCCAAACAGATAGCCAGAACTCTGAAGTGTGGGTAATCATTCTAGCGTAAATCGGGATTTTGCTTAATCAATCGCATTTACTTTCAACTCGTAATACCAGCGGTAAGCCAGACGAGCGCAAGACCCTGCGATAAACAACTTATTGCTCGCATGCAAACATTTGCGCTCCACTCATAATCTGGCCCATAATATTTTGTAATTAAATATGGATGCCTATCTAAATAGCACAGAACATAATGCAATAAAACCTCTTCTATAGATAATATCACTAAACAAGAATATTTTAAAAGGCCATTAAGGTATATTCTTATCTTGTTGAAAAGCTTATCAAATTACTTGTCTCTCTCTCTCCCACCCCGTCTTTTTTTGCTCCCTCAACCCCCCCTCTCCCCCCCCCTCTCCCCTCTCTTTTTTGCTCTCTATCTCCCCCCTCTCTTTTGCTCTCTCTCCCTCCCTCTCTTTTGCTCTCTTTCTCTCTCCCCCTCTCTTTTTCTCTCTCTCTCCCCCTCTCTCTCTCCCCTTTCTTCTGCTCTCTCTATCTCTCCCTCTTTCTCTTTTACTCTCTCTCTCTCTCTCTCTCTCTCTCTATCTCTCTCTCTATCTCTCCCTCTTTCTCTTTTACTCTCTCTCTCTCTCTCTCTCTATCTCTATCTCTCTCTATCTCTATCTCTATCTCTATCTCTATCTCTATCTCTCTCTCCCCCTTCTCTTTTGCTCTCTCTACTCCCTCTATTTTGCTCTCTCTACTCCCTCTATTTTGCTCTCTATCTCCCCCTCTCTTTTGCTTTCTCTCTACCCCCTCTCTTTTGCTCTCTCCCTTCTCTTTTGCTCTCTCTACCCCTCTCTTTTGCTCTCTCTACCCCTCTCTTTTGCTCTCTCTACCCCTCTCTTTTGCTCTCTCTACCCCTCTCTTTTGCTCTCTCTACCCCTCTCTTTTGCTCTCTCTTTCTACCCCTTCTCTTTTGCTCTCTCTTTCTACCCCTCTCTTTTGCTCTCTCTACCCCTCTCTTTTGCTCTCTCTACCCCTCTCTTTTGCTCTCTCTACCCCTCTCTTTTGCTCTCTCTACCCCTCTCTTTTGCTCTCTCTTTCTCCCCCTTCTCTTTTGCTCTCTCTCTCCCCTATCTTTTGCTTTCTCTCTCTCCCCCTCTCTTTTGCTCTCTCTCTCCCCTATCTTTTGCTTTCTCTCTCTCCCCCTCTCTTTTGCTCTCTCCCTTCTCTTTTGCTCTCTCTACCCCTCTCTTTTGCTCTCTCTACCCCTCTCTTTTGCTCTCTCTACCCCTCTCTTTTGCTCTCTCTACCCCTCTCTTTTGCTCTCTCTACCCCTCTCTTTTGCTCTCTCTACCCCTCTCTTTTGCTCTCTCTACCCCTCTCTTTTGCTCTCTCTTTCTCCCCCTTCTCTTTTGCTCTCTCTTTCTACCCCTCTCTTTTGCTCTCTCTACCCCTCTCTTTTGCTCTCTCTACCCCTCTCTTTTGCTCTCTCTACCCCTCTCTTTTGCTCTCTCTTTCTCCCCCTTCTCTTTTGCTCTCTCTCTCCCCTATCTTTTGCTTTCTCTCTCTCCCCCTCTCTTTTGCTCTCTCTCTCCCCTATCTTTTGCTTTCTCTCTCTCCCCCTCTCTTTTGCTCTCTCCCTTTCCCCTCTCTTTTGCTTTCTCTCCCCTCTCTTTTTGCTCTCTCTCCCCCCTCTCTTCTCCCTCTCTTTAGCTCTCTCTCTCTCCCCCCCTCTTTTGCTCTCTCTCTGGCAACCCCCTACCACGGTGCTCCCGTTCCGACCACATTCCCTTGCAATGGCTGCACCCCCCCGGTCATGCCCCCATCATTGCGCTCCCGCACGGACAGGCCCTCCCCACGGCCGCTTCCTCTCTGCTGTCTGATCCTAATGATAGTGGAGGGCCCTCTAGTGGGCCTGTAACAACATTAAGGGATTACCAGTCTGGTCCCAGGTCACAGGCCCAAAACATCGGGAGTGCAGGGATAGGCCCTGATGCTGGATTTCAACACCTTTCACTAGGCGTAGGGACTCCTTATGAGCAGGCTGGCCCCAGTAGTAGGCAGGATGGCCTTCAGGGTGTTAGGGCTTCTAACAGTGAGCAGGGGGGGCAGTCGAGGGGGACCCGGCAGATCCTTTACCCACATTGCCGCCGGCAGCCATAGCGGCGGTCCTGGCCCTTGCAAAATCGCTTGCTGCTGTAATGGGCTCATCAGGCCAGATGCAGGGCCAGGCGGTCACTGAGGCTGTCAGTGGGGGGTGCGGCGAGTTGCGGCCTAGCAGGCAGAAGGCAGCACAGAGCGCAGCAGGTCAGTCCCCCTCGCATGGCGGATCCCACGAGACTTGCTCCTAGAGATCTTCGAGCAAGGAGGATCGCGGCCGCCATCTTGGGGGGGGGGGCAAAGGCCCAGCACACGTCCCACGCGACCGGAGCAGCCCAGGTAACTTGGGGAGGCTCCGGGTCGTAGATGGGGCACAATCAGGCTTGGGGCGGGCATCTGGGGTGCAGGAGCACTTACTGGCTGGCTCAGGTGTGGCGCTTGTGGGGAGAAGGGCCCACAGAGTGCTGAGTGGAGTGAAAGGGGAAGGCATGGCTCAAGTGCGCATGCGCGAGGAAGTGAGGATGTGTGTGGCAGTCGGAGACTCACAGGAGCAGTGGCAGATACGTGGTGGATGCATCTGAGGGATGAATCTTTGCACATGGGGGCTGGGCATGCGGGGACATTATGCAAGGGGAGCAGATGTATAGGAATAATACAGGTCAGGCTGCTGGTATGCATGTTCATGATGGTGTGGTCACAGAGGACACGATTAGGAGGGCAGTAGAGGCTGCGCTGCGTGAGGTGGGCAGGCCTCAAGCCCCTTCTGAGTTCAGTGAGCACGTCCAGGAGGGGTCTGGACAGGAGGAGATTATCAGGAGAGCGGTATCAGCCGCTTTGGGGATGAATGTTGGGGGAGGTCAAGGGGCATGAGGGCAAGTGCCTCTTTTGATGCGCCATGTGCGGACCGGAGTACTCCCCAAGTTAATTTGTTTCCACAGGTTCGTGATAAAGTGACAACGGCAATAGCAACCGGAGCATCAAGTGCACTGGTAGTGGCAGGGCCCAGCAGGGAACAGCCGAGAGAGACTGGAACAACAACCCAGGCATCTACGGAAGTGGAGCGGCCAGCAAACTGTGAGTACCCTGCACCTGACATTACACAAGCTGACACGGGGTCATCCACTAGCGAATCAGGCTCAGAGAGTGGGGAGGACCTGGTATTAGTGGGTAAGGGACAGCATAGGATGTTCAGGTGTATTAAGAAAATGGCGGTGGGTCAGGCGAAAGATAGGGCTGGGGGTCCAGGTTCGGCAGGGGGGCCAACAGGGGCGTCAGGACCTGGGGGCAACAACACGCCTATGACGGGTCTGGTCCCACATAAGGTGGCGGCACAGGGTGATACATATCCCTGTCTGGTACACTCCCTGTATGGCCATCTTAAGATAAAGGTCATTAAAAAAATTCAGGAGGGGCAATACGTGAACGTTTTCTACCTCTCTCTGATGCCTTCAGAGCAAAGGAATGGGCTCTGGACAGCACGGATCCTAAGAAGGTGCGCAGGCCCGAGACCTATGAGGAATGGCTGAAATGCTTCAGGGTCTTGGCCGCTTGCTACATAGATAGGTGGCCCATGCAGGGACACAAACTATTCAAATATCAGGATACCATAGACGATATCCATTCCAGATTTAAGGAAGGTGTATGGCGTGAGTACGACATGGCTTTTCGTAGGAAAATGGTGGGTAACCCCCTATTGCATTTTGGTACACAGGACATGCACCTATGGTCTGAATTGGGGTTGGAGGGGGGCACCCTCCCCCCTTGGCCGGTGTGTCAGGGGACGGCATGTAAGGGTTCTTGGCTGAATAGACGGGGTAGGGAGTGCTGGAAATTCCTGGACAAGTTATGTGATGGGGGAACGGTTGTTCCTTTCGTCACATATGCAAGTCCTGTGGCGGGCCACACACAGGAGCAGAGTGTGGGAAAAGAAAGGACCAGGGACAGGTCAAGCTGGCTTCCAAGCCGGGAGCTGGTGTCACGGGCCCCAACCCCGCTTAGATTGCCGGCCATGTTAACATGGCTGGCAAACTACCCAGACTGGGAAACGGCGGAGTTGCTCCGGTCGGGGGTGGAAGGGGGGTTTATGATCCCAGTGGCGGGAAAGGTTGTGGGGTCAGTGGTGCATCGAAATTTGAAGACAGCTTATGAATTCCCACAAGTGGTCAGGGAAAAATTGGCTAAGGAGGTGGCAATGGGAAGGGTGTCCAGCCCATTTGCAGTTCTTCCAATGGAGGATCTAGTGGTCTCTCCATTGGGGGTCGTGCCCAAGAAAGAGGCTGGGAAGTTCAGGCTGATCCATCACCTGTCTTTCCCTAAAGGGGGGTCGGTTAATGACGCGATTGACCTGTAGCTGAGCTTAGTGCATTATCAATCCTTTGACGATGCACTGGAGTTAGTCAGGGCTTGCGGCCTGGTGGCGTTGTTGGCAAAGCTGGACATTGAGTCCACTTTCTGGCTGCTGCCGTTGCACCCCTGCCTTCAGGCTTATGGGGATGAAGTTTGAGGGGGCATACTACGTGGACAGGTGTTTACCAATGGGATGTTCACTGTCCTGTTCACTCTTCGAATGCTTCAGCTCGTTTCTCCACTGGGTGGTACAGAAGGCTTCCAGGGGTGGGGCGGTAGCCCACTATCTGGATGACTTTCTGTTGGTAGGGAGAGCAGGTTGCACAGATTGCGAGCAGCTCATGGAGGTAATGAAGGATATGATGACAAGGTTCGGGGTACCACTTGCGGACGAGTACAACGCAAGGTCCATGCATGTGTCTCACATTTCTAGGGATAGAGATTGACACGGTGCAGGAGTTTGCAGGCTACCAGAAGACACGGTGACGCGCATGTTACAACTGGTGCAGACGGTCAAGGGGCAGGACAGGGTTCCAATCAGGGAAGTTCAATCACTGCTCGGTCTTCTGAACTTTGCGGGATGGGCCATTCCAATGGGCAGGGTTTTTAACCGCCGTTTGGAGGGCCAGCTGAAGGGTCCAGCGGGGCAGGTGAAATGGGCCAGAGTCACGGCCGAGGTGAAAGAGGACCTGGATGTGTGGGCGAGGTTCTTGGAGCACTTTAACGGGGTTTGCCTCTGGAGGCACCCTCCAGTGTCAAATCAAGTATTGCACCTCTTTACTAATGCAGCTGGCAGTTCTGGGTATGGGGCGTACCTAGACAGGGAATGGAGTGCGGCTCCATGGCCCCGGGAATGGATAGCAGCTGGCTGCACCAAAAACCTAACACTGTTGGAACTCTTTCCAATTGTGGTAGCCATGGTAATTTGGGGTAGGAGGCTAGCTAACAGGTCGGTGGTATTCTGGACGGACAATTTGAGTGTGGTGTACGCCATCAACAAATTGTCCACGTCCTCACCAGGAGTGGTATGCTATTTGAGGCATTTGGTGTTGCGCTGCTTGCAGCTCAACATTTGTTTCACCGCCAAACACGTCCCGGGAGTGCAGAACGTTATCGCTGATGCACTCTCTCGATTTAATTGGGGGCAGTTTAGGAAAGCAGCACCCAGGGCAGCGAAAGAGGGTCTAATATGCCCATCTTCTCTTTGGCAGCTGTTGAAGGTTGGGAAGGCATCCTCCGCTTAATCAAGGCATCATTGGCACCGAAGACTTGGTCCGCTTATTTGAGCCACTGGAATTAATGGGAAGCATTCTGTGATCAGAAAGGTGTACAGGTACAGGGGGCTTCGAGGGTGCAGGTGCTGGAATGGCTTGCTCAGTTGAGATTGGAGGGGATTAGTAGAGTGGGTGCAGGAGGTAGGCTGTCCGCGATAGCCTTCTTCAACAAAGCACTGGGGAATGTGGACCACTCCAGGGCGTTTTTAGTCAGACAGGTGCTGAAGGGGTGGGGTAGGCTGGCCCCCCGTACAAAGGATCGGAGGGAGCCTATCACACCAGGTAGGCTGTAGCAATTAGTGTTAAAGTTGAACTAGGTATGCATGTCAGAGTACGAAAAGCTGCTCTTCTGGGTGGCTTTTGCGATACCTTTTGCAGGGGCGCTTCGCGTGGGTGAGTTGGTGGCTTCGTCCAAAGTGAAGGGCACAGGGGGTGTCCAGGTGGAGCATGTACGGTTGGCAGATGGGGGACTGCTCTTGTTCGTACCCAGGTCAAAGACTGACCAGGAGGGCAAGGGGGCATGGTTGCCCCTCGAAAAACAAATGTTGTCCCGTGCACTGTGTAGAGGAGTTCGTTAAGGTGAGGCCAGGGGGTTGTCAACAATTCCTTGTGCATGAGGATGGTAGCGCTCTGTTGGTATTTCAGTTCTGCAGGGTCCTCACCAAGACGGCAAAGGGGGCGGGGATGGATCCCAAAAGGATAGCCCCGCATTCATTTAGGATCGGCTCTGCAACCAGCGCAGCGTCGAGAGGCGCTTCCTCAATGGAAATTAAACGCATAGGGAGATGGAAGTCGGTCCAGTACAAAACATACATTAGGCCCACATTAAAAAAAAATAATATAATAATAAGGGGCTGTTGCGGATGACACGCACGCCCCTTCGGGTTGGGAAGGTTTTGTTTGGGCAGCTCTAGATGGGGGATAACTACACAGGGTTTGTGGAGTTGGGGCACTGGCGTGAGAGTTAATGTGGTGTAATCTGTTTTGCCAGGTGCATTAGGTGGAAATTCCCCTCCGGTTTGCGTGTGGATTGTAGGTCACTCGTATATCCATTGGGCATCCATCAGGGCGCTGCGGTCTCCGGAAGGTCAGCAGCTTGGATTCTTAACGTCCAGGGCAAACTTCCGCTGGTTAGGGCGCAGGGGCCTTTTATGGGCAGATTTGCCAGCGCTGTTGAAAGAGGCACACAGGAGGTGGGGCAGCCTAACATCATAGTGCTGCACCTGGGGGGGAATGACTTGGGTTCGGTGCCCGCTTTGGACCTCATTAAGAGGATGGCAGCTGACGTGAAATGGGTGCACACATGGCTCAGGGATGTGAGACTGGGATGGTCCAATGTGGTTGCTCGGCTGCAGTGGAGACATATAGTGACCCAGAAAGCTGCCTACAATGTGAGGAAGAAGGTCAACAGGGAGATGGGTAGGACGGTCACGGCCCTGGGGTGATTCGTGATCAGACGCGAGGCTATTACAGCTGACAAGAAGGACCTATATTGCCCTGATGGTGTCCACCTACCGGACGTTGGGTTGGACCTGTTCTTAAAGGACATCAGGAGTGCACTATTAAGGATAATTTATTGGGTTCAAACTGCTTGTGTGCTTATTAAAAAAAAAAGTTTATGATGAGAGTTTACAATTGGTTGAATTAAGTAGTTCATTGATAATAGGTGCCTGTCGGTTTGGTGTGGCGGCAAGAGGATGCTTGGCTCTTGTGGCGGGTGGTCAAGGCCCTGGGCAGCGGGCATGGAGAGAGAAGAGTGACGGTCTAAAAAAGGGGAGGGGTTAAGACCGCTAGGCGCCAGCCTGGGGGTCCTCTCCCTTGCGGATGCAGGCCGAAGATCTCTAAACATCCTAAATTACAAATGTAAAAAAACCTAACACTACATTTAAAAAAAAAAAAAGCTAAATGTGGGGGGCCAGAAGTTTAGGGGTTAATAATTTATTATAGTGTTGGAGATGTGAGGGGGTGACGGTTTAGGGGTTAATAGGTTTATTTAGTGTCGGCGATGTCTGGGAGCGGCGGTTTAGGGGTTTATATATTTAAATAGCATTGGTGATGTGGGTGGGCAGCAGATTAGGGGTTAATAACTTTATTTAATAATCGCAAAGTGGGTGTGTGCCAGATTAGGGGTTAATAGGTTTAATATAGTGTTTATGATGCGGGAGGGAGGCGGTTTAAGGGTTAATAGGTAGTTTAGGGGTGTTAGTGTACTTTGTTACAGTTTAGTTATGAGTTTTGTGAAAGATTTTTGTTTTTTGCAAAATCCATAACCAGATGGTGGTATGGATCATGTCGGTATAGGCTGTAATGCAAGCATTTTAGCCGGAATGCACAACCTGTAATACCGGCGCTATGAAAATCCGACACAAAAACTTCATTTTTTGAGTGCGGAATGGACGTTGCATTACAGGCTAAAATACTTGTGGGATAGCTATACCGACACAACTCATAATATGCGTTCCTGGCCATTCCAGCGTAATGGCCAATTTTTCAGCATTAAAAGCAGTACTGCACCGTAACGCAAAACTCGTCATCTAGCCGATAGTGAGTAGTTACCATTCTAGGGCCTAGATTTAGAGTTCGGCGGTAGCCGTCAAAACCAGCGTTAGAGGCTCCTAACGCTGGTTTTGGCCGCCCGCTGGTATTTGGAGTCAGTGATTAAAGGGTCTAACGCTCACTTTACAGCCGCGACTTTTCCATACCGCAGATCCCCCTACGCCATTTGCGTAGCCTATCTTTTCAATGGGATCTTCCTAACGCCGGTATTTAGAGTCGTTTCTGCAGTGAGCGTTAGAGCTCTAACGACAAGATTCCAGCCGCCTGAAAATAGCAGGAGTTAAGAGCTTTCTGGCTAACGCCGGTTTATAAAGCTCTTAACTACTGTACCCTAAAGTACACTAACACCCATAAACTACCTATGTACCCCTAAACCGAGGTCCCCCCACATCGCCGCCACTCGATTAAAATTTTTAACCCCTAATCTGCCGACCGCCACCTACATTATACTTATGTACCCCTAATCTGCTGCCCCTAACACCGCCGACCCCTGTATTATATCTATTAACCCCTAACTTGCCCCCCACAACGTCGCCGCAAGCTACTTAAAATAATTAACCCCTAATCTTCCGACCGCAAATCGCCGCCACCTACGTTATCCCTATGTACCCCTAATCTGCTACCCCTAACATCGCCGACCCCTATGTTATATTTATTAACCCCTAATCTGCCCCCCTCAACGTCGCCGACACCTACCTACACTTATTAACCCCTAATCTGCCGAGCGGACCTGAGCGCTACTATAATAAAGTTATTAACCCCTAATCCGCCTCACTAACCCTATCATAAATAGTATTAACCCCTAATCTGCCCTCCCTAACATCGCCGACACCTACCTTCAATTATTAACCCCTAATCTGCCGACCGGAGCTCACCGCTATTCTAATAAATGTATTAACCCCTAAAGCTAAGTCTAACCCTAACACTAACACCCCCCTAAGTTAAATATAATTTTTATCTAACGAAATAAATTAACTCTTATTAAATAAATAATTCCTATTTAAAGCTAAATACTTACCTGTAAAATAAATCCTAATATAGCTAAAATATAAATTATAATTATATTATAGCTATTTTAGGATTAATATTTATTTTACAGGCAACTTTGTAATTATTTTAACCAGGTACAATAGCTATTAAATAGTTAAGAACTATTTAATAGTTACCTAGTTAAAATAATAACAAATTTACCTGTAAAATAAATCCTAACCTAAGATATAATTAAACCTAACACTACCCTATCAATAAAATAATTAAATAAACTACCTACAATTACCTACAATTAACCTAACACTACACTATCAATAAATTAATTAAACACAATTGCTACAAATAAATAAAATTAAATAAACTATCTAAAGTACAAAAAATAAAAAAGAACTAAGTTACAGAAAATAATAAAATATTTACAAACATAAGAAAAATATTACAACAATTTTAAACTAATTACACCTACTCTAAGCCCCCTAATAAAATAACAAAGCCCCCCAAAATAAAAAATTCCCTACCCTATTCTAAAATACAAATATTACAAGCTCTTTTACCTTACCAGCCCTGAACAGGGCCCTTTGCGGGGCATGCCCCAAGAATTTCAGCTCTTTTGCCTGTAAAAAAAAACATACAATACCCCCCCCCCAACATTACAACCCACCACCCACATACCCCTAATCTAACCCAAACCCCCCTTAAATAAACCTAACACTACCCCCCTGATGATCTTCCTACCTTGTCTTCACCATGCCAGGTTCACCGATCCGTCCTGGCTCCAAGATCTTCATCCAACCCAAGCGGGGGTTGGCGATCCATAATCCGGTGCTCCAAAGTCTTCCTCCTATCCGGCAAGAAGAGGACATCCGGACCGGCAAACATCTTCTCCAAGCGGCATCTTCTATCTTCTTCCATCCGATGACGACCGGCTCCATCTTGAAGACCTCCAGCGCGGATCCATCCTCTTCTTCCGACGACTAGACGACGAATGACGGTTCCTTTAAGGGACGTCATCCAAGATGGCGTCCCTCGAATTCCGATTGGCTGATAGGATTCTATCAGCCAATCGGAATTAAGGTAGGAATTTTCTGATTGGCTGATGGAATCAGCCAATCAGAATATAGTTCAATCCGATTGGCTGATCCAATCAGCCAATCAGATTGAGCTCGCATTCTATTGGCTGATCGGAACAGCCAATAGAATGCGAGCTCAATCTGATTGGCTGATTGGATCAGCCAATCGGATTGAACTATATTCTGATTGGCTGATTCCATCAGCCAATCAGAAAATTCCTACCTTAATTCCGATTGGCTGATAGAATCCTATCAGCCAATCGGAATTCGAGGGACGCCATCTTGGATGACGTCCCTTAAAGGAACCGTCATTCGTCGTCTAGTCGTCGGAAGAAGAGGATGGATCCGCGCTGGAGGTCTTCAAGATGGAGCCGGTCGTCATCGGATGGAAGAAGATAGAAGATGCCGCTTGGAGAAGATGTTTGCCGGTCCGGATATCCTCTTCTTGCCGGATAGGAGGAAGACTTTGGACCCTCTTCTGGACTTCTTCAGTGGATGTCTAGCCCCCGCTTGGGTTGGATGAAGATCTTGGAGCCAGGACGGATCGGTGAACCTGGCATGGTGAAGACAAGGTAGGAAGATCATCAGGGGGGTAGTGTTAGGTTTATTTAAGGGGGGTTTGGGTTAGATTAGGGGTATGTGGGTGGTGGGTTGTAATGTTGGGGGGGGGGTATTGTATGTTTTTTTTTACAGGCAAAAGAGCTGAAATTCTTGGAGCATGCCCCGCAAAGGGCCCTGTTCAGGGCTGGTAAGGTAAAAGAGCTTGTAATATTTGTATTTTAGAATAGGGTAGGGAATTTTTTATTTTGGGGGGCTTTGTTATTTTATTAGGGGGCTTAGAGTAGGTGTAATTAGTTTAAAATTGTTGTAATATTTTTCTTATGTTTGTAAATATTTTATTATTTTCTGTAACTTAGTTCTTTTTTATTTTTTGTACTTTAGATAGTTTATTTAATTGTATTTATTTGTAGCAATTGTGTTTAATTAATTTATTGATAGTGTAGTGTTAGGTTAATTGTAGGTAATTGTAGGTAGTTTATTTAATTATTTTATTGATAGGGTAGTGTTAGGTTTAATTATATCTTAGGTTAGGATTTATTTTACAGGTAAATTTGTTATTATTTTAACTAGGTAACTATTAAATAGTTCTTAACTATTTAATAGCTATTGTACCTGGTTAAAATAATTACAAAGTTGCCTGTAAAATAAATATTAATCCTAAAATAGCTATAATATAATTATAATTTATATTGTAGCTATATTAGGATTTATTTTACAGGTAAGTATTTAGCTTTAAATAGGAATCATTTATTTAATAAGAGTTAATGTATTTCGTTAGATAAAAATTATATTTAACTTAGGGGGGTGTTAGTGTTAGGGTTAGACTTAGCTTTAGGGGTTAATACATTTATTAGAATAGCGGTGAGCTCCGGTCGGCAGATTAGGGGTTAATAAGTGTAGGCAGGTGTCGGCGACGTTGTGGGGGGCAGATTAGGGGTTAATAAATATAACATAGGGGTCGGCGATGTTAGGGCAGCAGATTAGGGGTACATAGGGATAACGTAGGTGGCGGCGGTTTACGGAGCGGCAGATTAGGGGTTAAAAGTGTAATGCAGGGGTCAGCGATAGCGGGGGCGGCAGATTAGGGGTTAATAAGTGTAAGGTTAGGGGTGTTTAGACTCGGGGTACATGTTAGGGTGTTAGGTGCAGACGTAGGAAGTGTTTCCCCATAGGAAACAATGGGGCTGCGTTAAGAGCTGAACGCTGCTTTTTTGCAGGTGTTAGGTTTTTTTTCAGCTCAAACTGCCCCATTGTTTCCTATGGGAGAATCGTGCACGAGCACGTTTTTGATGCCGGCCGCGTCCGTAAGCAACTCTGGTATCGAGAGTTGCATTTGCGGTAAATATGCTCTACGCTCCTTTTTTGGAGCCTAACGCAGCATTTGTTTGAACTCTCGATACCAGAGTTAAATTTATGGTGCGGCCAGAAAAAAACCCGCGGAGCGTTAACAGCCCTTTTACCGCCGAACTCCAAATCTAGGCCTAGGGTAATTGTGTCCAACAATTTAATGTCCTTTTAATTGTACTTTTCTTAACACCTTACCCAAGAGGAATCCATGATAGTTTATACCTGATTTTCAAAAGCGTTAAAACAGAAAGCAGTGTTTGGGATTGTGCGCAAGAACACTTTACAAATGCGCAATGAGCACGCTTCTACCGCTAATCATTAAATGTATAGGGTAAGCTATATAAGTATCAGCTGCATTAAAAATGATTGGGTTAAGCACGTTATTCAATAACTTATAATACCTAGTTGTGAGTTATTGCAAAAAGCAGAGCACAATATAATTCAATGTGTGTTATCAATTGCCCTCTACTTGCAATTTAGGGCTTTCTTTTTACAGCAATCTAATGCCTGTTTCTTTATAAATATTGTGTCTCCTAATGAAGCTTTTAGTTCCAGCCTCCTTTACCCATCCCAGACTTGGAATACATTTCCTGTTCCTGTAGTATAACTTTCTGATCTGACAACTTGGCTCCTAAATCCCCATTTTCATATATGCTTTTGATATCGTGTTGGCCCTTTTAGTAGCACAGACAGTAATAAAGTTAGTGAAACAAAAGCGGGGATAATAAATCTTTATTATCATACACACAGATCATAATTTAAAAAATCTTCCATTGTCATCCCACAATTTAATGCTAAAAATGTTACCCTTACACTTATGTTTCCGTTTTGGAAGGTAATTCTTATGTACAGAATTCATGGAAACTTTTAATGGAAAGATTTGAGTATGATTATTGCAGGATGTTATATAAGTTGTTGTTACCTAAAATGACTCAATTTATAATTTATTAGACGCACATTTTCTCCCAAGTCTTAACACAAAACAGCTTTTTGGAACCATACCTGATCATATGTTATTTACTGCAGCATTTAGACTCAAAAACTTAAAATATTCATAAACTAAATGTTAGGTGTCGGGAGGTGGGCATTTCTGATTTGTGACCTTATATGCTTATTACATTAGAAATGTAAAATGTTGAACTGCATTTAAAAGCCATTAATCAGAATTTGGGTTCTGCATAATCTGGATCAGCACAAACATGCCATCTTCTGTGCTAATCTAATGAGATACATCTGATGCTTGCAGTTTGAAAAAAGGTTTGAAAACTTCTGAAACAATAGGAATTTTAAACAACGATACTGGGACATATCCATGTAGCTCAAAGAATATATATTTGGAAATTGTACAAAATGCCATTTAAAGAAATTAACGTTTTAGCTATCCCGTGCAATTATTTTTTTTGATTATAAATTATAAATGTGCACCAAAGCTGTTATGTTAATTATATTGCTATCCCCACAATTAAAATGCTAAATCAAATATGACTTCATTATGAAGGTATTTTTATGTGGTTAATCTTTATGAATCACCATTCATATTTTTCCATCATCTTACTACAAAGATAAAGTAGGGTTCTGCCTTTTGGGCTAAGCCAACATGAGGTTGCACAGCACAGATACAGCCCAGGCCAGACTGGAAAATCAGACAGCGAGCGGCGGGGAAAATATACGCACTGCACTTGTATGCGGAGACATATATGCGATTGAGTGTAGTGTAAGGTCGGATTACCATAGTAACCTATTAATGTTTTAGAAATCCGGCATCGGGTGGAAGCGTTAACACATTGCTAACTTACACTTACACGAAAAGAGCGACCGCACGCAAAGCAGTTACCTTTTCAATGGAAACCTGGTACTTAAATGGAACGGTAAATTACTTTTAGCTGTCGGCCACTTCGGTAGCTTACAGCTCCCTTTTTAACGGCTCAATGGTAGTGAGCTCGTAGTTGTTCTATGGGGCCAAATATCCACCCTCACAGGCCCCCACATCCTCGGCAGGAGTGGAGCGGCCAAGAATAAATTAGCTATCCATGTGCACAAGGCTCATTCAATGATCTCCCTGACCAAAGGAAGTAGCCCTGCTGAGCTGGCGGCCCACTGGTAAAATTCTGGCACTGGATTCAGCACAATCTGTTTTAAAAATGTATAATTTATTAGCAGCACTTAAGACTCAGTTAACAGGACAGTTGAGTTTCAAACTGTTAAAACATAATAAAAAGTTATACAAAAGGGGGAATTTCTACCGAAAGAAAGATCAAACATGTTATTTATGTTATTCTTAGGCCTAGATTTAGAGTTCGGCGGTAAAAGGGCTGTTAACGCTCCGCAGGCTTTTTTCTGGCCGCACCATAAATTTAACTCTGGTATCGAGAGTTAAAACAAATGCTGCGTTAGGCTCCAAAAAAGGAGCGTAGGGCATTTTTACCGCAAATGCAACTCTCGATACCAGAGTTGCTTACGGACGCGGCCAGCCTCAAAAACGTGCTCGTGCACGATTCTCCCATAGGAAACAATGGGACTGTTTGAGCTGAAAAAAAACCTAACACCTGCAAAAAAGCAGCGTTCAGCTCCTAACGCAGCCCCATTGTTTCCTATGGGGAAACACTTCCTACGTCTGCACCTAACACCCTAACATGAACCCCAAGTCTAAACACCCCTAACCTTACACTTATTAACCCCTATTCTGCCGCCCCCGCTATCGCTGACCCCTGCATTACAGTTTTAACCCCTAATCTTCCGCTCCGTAAACCGCCGCAACCTACGTTATCCCTATGTACCCCTAATCTGCTGCCCTAACATCGCCGACCCCTATGTTATATTTATTAACCCCTAATCTGCCCCCCCACAACGTCGCCGACACCTGCCTACACTTATTAACCCCTAATCTGCCGAGCGGACCTGAGCGCTACTATAATAAAGTTATTAACCCCTAATCCATCTCACTAACCCTATCATAAATAGTATTAACCCCTAATCTGCCCTCCCTAACATCGCCGACACCTACCTTCAATTATTAACCCCTAATCTTCCGATCGGAGCTCACCGCTATTCTAATAAATGGATTAACCCCTAAAGCTAAGTCTAACCCTAACACTAACACCCCCCTAACTTAAATATAATTTACATATAACGAAATAAATTAACTCTTATTAAATAAATTAATCCTATTTAAAGCTAAATACTTACCTGTAAAATAAACCCTAATATAGCTACAATATAAATTATAATTATATTTTAGCTATTTTAGGATTAATATTTATTTTACAGGCAACTTGGTATTTATTTTAACCAGGTACAATAGCTATTAAATAGTTAATACCTATTTAATAGTTACCTAGTTAAAATAAATACAAAATTACCTGTAAAATAAATCCTAACCTAAGATATAATTAAACCTAACACTACCCTATCAATAAAATAATTAAATAAACTACCTACAATTACCTACAATTAACCTAACACTACACTATCAATAAATAAATTAAATACAATTGCTACAAATAAATACAATTAAATAAACTAGCTAAAGTACAAAAAATAAAAAAGAACTAAGTTACAGAAAATAAAAAAATATTTACAAACATAAGAAAAATATTACAACAATTTTAAACTAATTACACCTACTCTAAGCCCCCTAATAAAATAACAAAGCCCCCCAAAATAAATAATTCCCTACCCTATTCTAAATTTAAAAAGTTACAAGCTCTTTTACCTTACCAGCCCTGAACAGGGCCCTTTGCGGGGCATGCCCCAAGAAGTTCAGCTCTTTTGCCTGTAAAAGAAAACATACAATACCCCCCCCCCAACATTACAACCCACCACCCACATACCCCTAATCTAACCCAAACCACCCTTAAATAAACCTAACACTAAGCCCCTGAAGATCTTCATACCTTGTCTTCACCATACCAGGTTCACCGATCCGTCCTGGCTCCGATATCTTCATCCAACCCAAGCGGGGGCTAGACATCCACTGAAGAAGTCCAGAAGAGGGTCCAAAGTCTTCCTCCTATCCGGCAAGAAGAGGACATCCGGACCGGCAAACATCTTCTCCAAGCCGCATCTTCTATCTTCTTCCATCCGGTGCGGAGCGGGTCCATCTTGAAGCAGGCGACGCGGATCCATCCTCTTCTTCCGATGTCTCCCGACGAATGACGGTTCCTTTAAGGGACGTCATCCAAGATGGCGTCCCTCGAATTCCGATTGGCTGATAGGATTCTATCAGCCAATCGGAATTAAGGTAGGAATTTTCTGATTGGCTGATGGAATCAGCCAATCAGAATCAAGTTCAATCCGATTGGCTGATCCAATCAGCCAATCAGATTGAGCTCGCATTCTATTGGCTGTTCCGATCAGCCAATAGAATGCGAGCTCAATCTGATTGGCTGATTGGATCGGCCAATCGGATTGAACTAGATTCTGATTGGCTGATTCCATCAGCCAATCAGAAAATTCCTACCTTAATTCCGATTGGCTGATAGAATCCTATCAGCCAATCGGAATTCGAGGGACGCCATCTTGGATGACGTCCCTTAAAGGAACCGTCATTCGTCGGGAGACATCGGAAGAAGAGGATGGATCCGCGTCGCCTGCTTCAAGATGGACCCGCTCCGCACCGGATGGAAGAAGATAGAAGATGCGGCTTGGAGAAGATGTTTGCCGGTCCGGATGTCCTCTTCTTGCCGGATAGGATGAAGACTTTGGAGCCTCTTCTGGACCTCTTCAGCACCGGATTATGGATCGCCAACCCCCGCTTGGGTTGGATGAAGATCTTGGAGCCAGGACGGATCGGTGATACCTGGATGGTGAAGACAAGGTAGGAAGATCTTCAGGGGATTAGTGTTAGGTTTATTTAAGGGGGGTTTGGGTTAGATTAGGGGTATGTGGGTGGTGGGTTGTAATGTTGGGGGGGGGGTATTGTATGTTTTTTTTAACAGGCAAAAGAGCTGAACTTCTTGGGGCATGCCCCGCAAAGGGCCCTGTTCAGGGCTGGTAAGGTAAAAGAGCTTGTAACTTTTTTAATTTAGAATAGGGTAGGGAATTTATTATTTTGGGGGGCTTTGTTATTTTATTAGGGGGCTTAGAGTAGGTGTAATTAGTTTAAAATTGTTGTAATATTTTTCTTATGTTTGTAAATATTTTTTTATTTTCTGTAACTTAGTTCTTTTTTATTTTTTGTACTTTAGCTAGTTTATTTAATTGTATTTATTTGTAGCAATTGTGTTTATTTAATTTATTGATAGTGTAGTGTTAGGTTAATTGTAGGTAATTGTAGGTAGTTTATTTAATTATTTTATTGATAGGGTAGTGTTAGGTTTAATTATATCTTAGGTTAGGATTTATTTTACAGGTAAATTTGTTATTATTTTAACTAGGTAACTATTAAATAGTTCTTAACTATTTAATAGCTATTGTACCTAGTTAAAATAAATACCAAGTTGCCTGTAAAATAAATATTAATCCTAAAATAGCTATAATATAATTATAATTTATATTGTAGCTATATTAGGATTTATTTTACAGGTAAGTATTTAGCTTTAAATAGGATTAATTTATTTAATAAGAGTTAATTTATTTCGTTAGATTAAAATTATATTTAAGTTAGGGGGGTGTTAGTGTTAGGGTTAGACTTAGCTTTAGGGGTTAATACATTTATTAGAATAGCGGTGAGCTCCGATCGGAAGATTAGGGGTTAATAATTGAAGTTAGGTGTCGGCGATGTTAGGGAGGGCAGATTAGGGGTTAATACTATTTATGATAGGGTTAGTGAGGCGGGTTAGGGGTTAATAACTTTATTATAGTAGCGGTGCGGTCCGCTCGGCAGATTAGGGGTTAATAAGTGTAGGCAGGTGTTGGCGACGTTGAGGGGGGCAGATTAGGGAATAATAAATATAATATAGGGGTCGGCGGTGTTAGGGGTAGCAGATTAGGGGTACATAGGGATAACGTAGGTGGCGGCGCTTTGCGGTCGGAAGATTAGGGGTTAATTATTTTAAGTAGCTGGCGGCGATGTTGTGGGGGGCAGATTAGGGGTTAATAAATGTAATATAGGGGTCGGCGGGGTTAGGGGCAGCAGATTAGGGGTACATAAGTATAACGTAGGTGGCGGTCGGAAGATTAGGGGTTAAAATTTTTAATCGAGTGGCGGCGATGTGGGGGGACCTCGGTTTAGGGGTACATAGGTAGTTTATGGGTGTTAGTGTACTTTAGGGTACAGTAGTTAAGAGCTTTATAAACCGGCGTTAGCCAGAAAGCTCTTAACTCCTGCTATTTTCAGGCGGCTGGAATCTTGTCGTTAGAGCTCTAACGCTCACTGCAGAAACGACTCTAAATACCAGCGTTAGAAAGATCCCATTGAAAAGATAGGCTACGCAAATGGCGTAGGGGGATCTGCGGTATGGAAAAGTCGCGGCTGTAAAGTGAGCGTTAGACCCTTTAATCACTGACTCCAAATACCAGCGGGCGGCCAAAACCAGCGTTAGGAGCCTCTAACGCTGGTTTTGACGGCTACCGCCGAACTCTAAATCTAGGCCTTATAGTGTTTAACATAGCGATGTATTTTCACATCCAAAAACACCTAAAGGAATATGAAACCCAAATGTTTTCTTTAAGGATTCAGACAGAGCATGCAATTTTAAGCAACTTTCTAATTTACTCCTATTATAAATTTTCTTTGTTCTTTTGGTATCTTTATAGGAAAAGCAGGAATGTAAGCTTAGGAGCCGGCCCATTTTTGGTTCAGCACCTAGGTAGCCCTTTTTGATTGGTGGCTAAATGTAGCCACCAATCAGCAATCACTAGCCAGGGTGCTGAACCAAAAATGGGCCAGTTCCTAAGCTAAGCTAAGATACAGACAATAGTTAATATATCATCATACCATCTTAATAGTGACAAAGTTCAGGTCTTGGAAAGGGGTCTGGGCTTTGCACCTACTATGGTCTTTGTTAAAGACTGTTACTGATGTCAACCGGTTTGTAAGAAAATTTGTACTGAAGAAACATTTTCAACAGATTGACAACTTGGGTAGTAGAGATATTCTATCGCTTGAATTGGAGAACAAGGGCAATAAAAGGGAAGGGCAAAGGGCAATAAAAGGGAAAGTGTAGCTAGTAGTCCTATATCTTCTAGTCAGGGGTCTGCATAAGGGATAGCCAGTATAGGAGAAAAAATAGATGAACCTATAAAACATCTATAATTTGAGGATGAACAATTAGAACATCTTCTAACAGAATCAGTTTGAGAATCAAAAAGAACAATAGAAAAAAACATAAAAGATATAATGAACATCTAAAAAACAAAACTCAGCTTTTTTCTATCTATTCGTGTATTATATACAGAGAGAGAGAGAGAGAGAGAGAGAGAGAGAGAGAGAGAGAGAGAGAGAGAGAGATCTATTCCAAGAAAAGACACCTAGGCCTAGATTTGGAGTTTTGTCGGTAACGACCCGAAAAACTAACGCCGGCTTTTTTCTGGCCGCACCATAAAAATAACTTTGGTATCGAGAGTCCACATAAAGGCTGCGTTAGGCTCCAAAAAAGGAGCTTAGAGCATATTTAACGCAGCTTCAACTCTCGATACCAGAGTTGCTTACGGACGCGGCCAGCCTCAAAAACGTGCTCGTGCACGATTCCCCCATAGGAAACAATGGGGCTGTTTGAGCTGAAAAAAAACCAAACACCTGCAAAAAAGCCGCGTTCAGCTCCTAACGCAGCCCCATTGTTTGCTATGCGGTAACCCTTCCTACGTCTGCACTTAACACTCTAACATGTACCCCGAGTCTAAACACCCCTAACCTTACACTTATTAACCCCTAATCTGCCGCCCCCGCTATCGCTGACCCCTGCATATTATTATTAACCCCTAATCTGCCGCTCCGTAAACCGCTGCTACTTACATTATCCCTATGTACCGATAATCTGCTGCCCCTAACACCGCCGACCCCTATATTATATTTATTAACCCCTAATCTGCCCCCCACAACGTCGCCTCCACCTGCCTACACTTATTAACCCCTAATCTGCCGACCGGACCTGAGCGCTACTATAATAAAGTTATTAACCCCTAATCCGCCTCACTAACCCTATCATAAATAGTATTAACCCCTAATCTGCCCTCCCTAACATCGCCGACACCTAACTTCAATTATTAACCCCTAATCTGCCGACCGAATCTCGCCGCTATTCTAATAAATGTATTAACCCCTAAAGCTAAGTCTAACCCTAATACTAACACCCCCTAAATTAAATATAATTTAAATCTAACGAAATTAATTAACTCTTATTAAATAAATTATTCCAATTTAAAGCTAAATACTTACCTGTAAAATAAATCCTAATATAGCTACAATATAAATTATAATTATATTATAGCTATTTTAGGATTTATATTTATTTTACAGGTAACTTTGTATTTATTTTAACCAGGTACAATAGCTATTAAATAGTTAAGAACTATTTAATAGCTAAAATAGTTAAAATAATTACAAATTTACCTGTAAAAGAAATCCTAACCTAAGTTACAAATAAACCTAACACTAGACTATCAATAAATTAATTAAATAAACTACCTACAATTACCTACAATTAACCTAACACTACACTATCAATAAATTAATTAAATACAATTGCTACAAATAAATACAATTAAATAAACTAGCTAAAGTACAAAAAATAAAAAAGAACTAAGTTACAAAAAATAAAAAAATATTTACAAACATAAGAAAAATATTACAACAATTTTAAACTAATTATTGTAGCTATATTAGGATTTATTTTACAGGTAAGTATTTAGCTTTAAATTGGAATAATTTATTTAATAAGAGTTAATTAATTTCGTTAGATTTAAATTATATTTAACTTAGGGGGGTGTTAGTATTAGGGTTAGACTTAGCTTTAGGGGTTAATACATTTATTAGAATAGCGGCGAGATTCGGTCGGCAGATTAGGGGATAATAATTGAAGTTAGGTGTCGGCGATGTTAGGGAGGGCAGATTAGGGGTTAATACTATTTATTATAGGGTTAGTGAGGCGGATTAGGGGTTAATAACTTTATTATAGTAGCGCTCAGGTCCGGTCGGCAGATTAGGGGTTAATAAGTGTAGGCAGGTGGAGGCGACGTTGTGGGGGGCAGATTAGGGGTTAATAAATATAATATAGGGGTCGGCGGTGTTAGGGGCAGCAGATTAGGGGTACATAAGGATAACGTAGGTGGCGGCGCTTTGCGGTCGGCAGATTAGGGGTTAATAAGTGTAGGTAGGTGGAGGCGACGTTGACTGGGGCAGATTAGGGGTTAATAAATATAATACAGGGGTCGGCGGTGTTAGGGGCAGCAGATTAGGGGTACATAAGGATAACGTAGGTGGCGGTCGGCAGATTAGGGGTTAAAAATTTTTTTCCGAGTGTCGGCGATGTGGGGGGACCTCGGTTTAGGGGTACATAGGTAGTTTATGGGTGTTAGTGTACTTTAGAGCACAGTAGTTAAGAGCTTTATAAACCGGCATTAGCCCAGAAAGCTCTTAACTACTGACTTTTTTCCTGCGGCTGGAGTTTTGTCGTTAGATGTCTAACGCTCACTTCAGACACGACTCTAAATACCGGAGTTAGAAAAATCCCATTGAAAAGATAGGATACGCAATTTACGTAAGGGGATCTGCGGTATGGAAAAGTCGCGGCTGGAAAGTGAGCGTTAGACCCTATTTTGAGTGACTCCAAATACCGGCGGTAGCCTAAAACCAGCGTTAGGAGCCTCTAACGCTGGTTTTCACGGCTAACGCCAAACTCTAAATCTAGGCCCTAGAGATTTGAAAGATTTACACAACACCATAAAGAATAAAATGTCTAATGACAAAAAAAAAGGAAAGCATTATCACATTTAAAGATATAACTTTAAAAAAATATGGGGCAAAAAACAGATATATCCTCAGATAAACAGATATATAACCCCTGCAAACATAGTTGGATCTATTGGGATCCAAAATATAGAAGCCACTGCAGAATTGGGGGATGAAAATACCTATAAGATACTGTCTAGATATCCAACAAAGGAGTTTCTGTTGAACTGGGGACTCCATTTGGGCATCCCAGATAGATCTCAATGTGAATATCTGTATAATCCATACACTAAGATTATCAATGTTAGGCTAGTATCAATGGTGCATAGAGATTCAGCATCTTCCCTCAACCAATAGCATCCTGGGTAGGGACTCTAAATAAACATCTAGGGAGTGGCTAGGCAACTTATTACAAACATTTGAAAAATGAGATACTAGGGTTTATTAAGGCTACTACTCATATAGTTTGCAAATTGTGGGTTCTTTTGTATGGCAAAAAGGATATAAATGACTTCATGTATCATGTATCCCCAATGAATTAGTCATAGAGACTATGAGAAAACATATTTTATTGAAAAGTACTTTTTCGCTAGATTTGATTGAATTAATTCTGGAAGTGTCCCTTTAGTAGATTGTGATACATTTTATGGATCAACAAAATCAAGGTTTTTATTTTATAAGCTTTAAAGACCTCACAGGTCTCTTGTTCAGATGTATATTCAAATGTTTATCTACATCTGAAGAAGAGACCTGTGATGTCTTGAAAGCTTATGGAATATTTTTTTGTTTTTTATTTAGTTGGTCCATCTAGGTTTCACAGTCTACTAAATGAACATTTCTCTGGGACCAATATGGCTATAACCCTTTTTTCTATTCTGGAAGTGTTAATTTTCCTTTAACATATAACTACTTTCTGTTTTATTCAAAATATTATCTTCAAGTTTCTGGTACTGCAATGGGGGAAAAGTTTGCACCATCATATGCAACCCTGTTTTTAGTATGGTTTGAGGCTACATATATCTTAAGTGATACTAACTAATATAGTGGGTATTTCAAGCTACACTCAAGATATATTGATGACCTGATCCTAGTTTGGAATGGTAGTGATGAATAGGCAAAAGAGTGTAGGATTTTTTTAGATTCCAGTCATGTGAACTTGAAATTTAACTACCAGTTGAAGGAAGATCAAGTAAAATATTTAGATGTACTATTACAAGGGAGAAACACTCTCTGCACATAGCTGTGTAGGAAAAGTATTACAGGTTCTAATTAGCAATGAGAGAATATCTAATTGATGTTACCCGAGGATATAATTGCTATAGGTTGAAGATAAGTTGTATCAAATACATATTTCATATTTTTTAATGTGAAAATATGTGGCTTAGTTTAAAAAAACTAAGAATAAGATCATTGCCATATTTGAGCAAATTATATATGCTTCATCTTTCTTTCAGTAGAAATTCCCCCTTTTGTGTATCTTTTTATTATGTTTTAACAGTTTGAAACACAGTATTAAAGGGACACTGTACCCAAAAAAATTATTTCATGATTCAGATTGAGCATGAAATTTTAAGCAACTTTCTAATTTACTCCTATTATCAAATTTTCTTCATTCTATTGGTATCTTTATTTGAAATGCAAGAATGTAAGTTTAGATGCCGGCCCATTTTTGGTGAACAACCTGGGTTGTCCTTGCTGATTGGTGTATAAATTCATCCACCAATAAAATAATGATAGCAAGAGAACGAAGAAAAATTTATAATAGGAGTAAATTAGAAAGATGCTTAAAATTGCATGCTCTTTCTGAATTACAAAAGAAAAAATTTGGGTTCAGTGTCCCTTTAAGTTTGAAATGAACATCTAATTCTGTGTTTGTTATGTATACGTCAGACAGTGGGTTGCATCTTAGTGCTGTGTTCTCTTTTGGTATCTAACCTCTATATTTCCTATACGTCATTGGAGGTGTGTTACTAGCTCAAGTGTAAATATGGATTACCTTTGTCACTCCCCACTATCTTTGAGAAAGCGGCAGGAGGGCATGAAATGTGTCAGATGTTGTTCCATTATTACCTACACTCCTTGAGTATCCTTGCTGCTAATAAATGTTATATTTAAAAATGGATTGTGCTGAATCTAGCTCTACAAATAATAGGGCTTAGTCCAAACTGAAGAATTCTGCTTTATGTTTTCAATATGCTTTTCTAATGCATAAAACTGTGTGTGTAGCGTGATTGAGTAGTGCTGTAGGGACAAAAGTCGTGTCTGCCTGGTGGCTTAGTTCTTACTACAGAGACCTGTAAAAAGCTACAGTGGACACTGAATAAAGCAGCCACTTTGTTTCTAGATTTGCAGCAGTGGATAATTTTGGACACTTTAAGACTACAGAATTTTCAGCAAAGAGATTCACTGATAGACCTTGTATATGCCAACTGTCACTTTTATTCCGGATAAATCATGTTTGTTCTCTGTCCAGAAACCATACCTAATTCATTTTGAATTCAGTGAACTGCAGGTCTACTTCAATAATTCTGAATACATAAATAATTCATTTGACCCCACTGTGGAAAACAAAGAACATAAATAAATTTAGTGAATAAAGTGTAGATTATTTTTGTAATATGGGCCATGAAAGAAACAATGTATATACATAAATGGATCTCCTCATTTCTGGGCAGAAAATGCTGTTTGTACATCACAGGAAATTGAACACCAACCAACAAATTAGGAACTGTTTGCTCTGCGTAGTGGAAAATTACTATTGTCCATCAAACATGACAGAAATCCATACAGAAATATAAGTAAAATTATGTTATGCTTTACAACAAACTATTTTTGTAATTGCCGTATCCTTTAATATTCCACTATAATAACACAATAATCCATTTCGGTAAACCTAATATAATTACAAACCATAATTCAAACCTTATTATTATGTTAGAAGGTTTTCTTCTCGTATAGAGATTTTAAAGTCAATTTGTGTTTGTCATCACATTAATGTCAGAATAGCGATTAAGGTTTCTTTCATTCAAAATCGTTTAGATTTATTATAAATATTACTTATTCTGTAAACAGTAAGAAAATACAGTTAGTCAGTTAAATAGACATTTAAAACATAAGGGTAGAGAAAAACTATTTAATAAAACCTACAGTAACAAATAGAAACTGGTTTGCTTTCAAAATTGGCTAAAAAAATTAAGCCATTGATAAGTATTTTCTTGCCTCTACACATCTAATGTAGATTAGCAGATCCCAAGAGATTTAGCTTCGAAGTGATATAATTGTGATCTTGGCTTCATGTGTGTATTGGATCACAAAGGAAAAAAAATCAGAGCAAAATGTAAGTTCATCAACAACAGGGGCCCCACTTCAGGGCTAGGGCCAAGGCCCTCACTCCAGGGCCACTAATAACTGCTTAGTTACTAATAGCGCGGCCGTCAGCCCCAGCTCACAACCAGAATTAGAGCATGCAATTTTTCAACTATTATGATTCTTTAAGATAATCCACTTCTATTTCAAAATTGACATCCTCTCTGTATCCTTTGCTTAAAAAGTATATGTACATATCCTACACTACTGGAAGCTAGGTGGGGATTGATGGCTACACACATTTGCCTCTTGTCATAGGCCCACCAGATGTGTTCAGCTAGCTCCCAGTGCATTGTGCTTAAATCCCTTTACAGGGGTATAAACAGAATGTATACAAGCAATTGTGCAATAATAAAATACTCTAATGTATTAAAGTGCTTTTTGCACTTTTATATCCCTTTAATGAAAGAATGCTTTATCATATTGTTCTCATTTTGTTGTTTTTATTCAATGCATTTATGTTTAAATAACTTTGGATATTATAATAAAAGTGCTGATATAAACCTATGTGTATGGGTGTGTTGATATATGTCAGTGAGTGGTTAAATATATGTGGCCCTCTATACTGGATCAAATTAGAGCATGCTGACTCTTTTGAATAAATATAGACACTCAACAAGAGATACATAACATTACACACACACAGGAACAGCTGTAAAAGAGAATAGCTATAAGTTTCACAGCTTGAAATGATTTTTTTATTGCTTTCAGCAAGTTAGCAGAGTATTGTAATCATATAAGAATGTGTAACATATTTAATAAAGGACAATGCAAGGATACAGTTGTGACCTCTTAAAGCTATAACCATTAAAAGGTGTGCCTACTAATCACTTGAATAGGATAAGTTATGAAATCAAATCATTAAAAAAACATTTACAATAGCATGCAGTTTAAACAAACTTCAATTTTACTTAAAGTGTCAGCTTTGCTTCATTCTCTTGGTATCCTTTGTAGAAGGAGGAGCAATGCACTACTGGGAGCTATCTGAACACGTTGCTAAGAGTTATATATGTGCAGCCACCAATCAGCAGCTAAGAAAGGGATCAATTGTGAAAAAACATAATTTATGTAAGAATTTACCTGATAAATTCATTTATTTCGTATTGGCAAGAGTCCATGAGCTAGTGACGTATGGGATATACATTCCTACCAGGAGGGGCAAAGTTTCCCAAACCTCAAAATGCCTATAAATACACCCCTCACCACACCCACAATTCAGTTTAATTAATAGCCAAGAAGTGGAGTGATAAGAAAGGAGCGAAAGCATCAATAAGGAATTGGAATAATTGTGCTTTATACAAAAAAATTCATAACCACCATAAAATGGGTGGGTCTCATGGACTCTTGCCAATATGAAAGAAATTAATTTATCAGGTAAATTCTTACATAAATTATGTTTTCTTTCATGTAATTGGCAAGAGTCCATGAGCTAGTGACGTATGGGATAGCAAATACCCAAGATGTGGCACTCCACGCAAGAGTCACTAGAGAGGGAGGGTTAAAAATAAAGACAGCCAAAGACGCTGAAAAATTAATCCACAACCCAAATCAAAAGTTTTAATTTTATAATGAAAAAAACTGAAATTATAAGCAGAAGAATCAAACTGAAACAGCTGCCTGAAGTACTTTTCTACCAAAAACTGCTTCTGAAGAAGAAAAAACATAAAAATGGTAGAATTTAGTAAAAGTATGCAAAGAAGAACAAGTTGCTGCTTTGCAAAACTGATCAACAGAAGCTTCATTCCTAAAAGCCCAGGAAGTAGAAACTGACCTAGTAGAATGAGCCGTAATCCTCTGAGGCGGGGATTTACCCAACTCCAAATAAGCATGATGAATCAAAAGCTTTAACCAAGATGCCAAAGAAATGGCAGAAGCCTTCTGACCTTTCTTAGAAACAGAAAAGATAACAAATAGACTAGAAGTCTTTCTGAAATCTTTAGTAGCTTCAACATAATATTTCAAAGCTCTTACCACATCCAAAGAATGTAAAGATCTCTCCAGAGAATTCTTAGGATTAGGACACAATGAAGGGACAACAATTTCTCTACTAATGTTGTTGGAATTCACAACCTTAGGTAAAAATTTAAATGAAGTCCGCAAGACCACCTTATCCTGATGAAAAATAAGAAAAGGAGACTCACAGGAAAGAGCAGATAATTCAGAAACTCTTCTAGCAGAAGAGATGGCCAAAAGGAACAATACTTTCCAAGAAAGTAATTTAATGTCCAGAGAATGCATAGGCTCAAACGGAGGAGCCTGTAAAGCTTTCAAAACCAAATTAAGACTCCAAGGAGTAGAGATTGATCTAATGACAGGCTTAATACGAACCAAAGCCTGTACAAAACAATGAATATCAGGAAGATTAGCAATTTTTCTGTGAAACAGAACAGAAAGAGCAGAGATTTGTCCTTTCAAGGAACTTGCAGACAAACCCTTATCTAAACCATCCTGAAGAAACTGTAAAATTCTAGGAATTCTAAAAGAATGCCAAGAGAATTTATGAGAAGAGCACCATGAAATGTAAGTCTTCCAAACTCGATATTAAATCTTTCTAGACACAGATTTACGAGCCTGCAACATAGTATTAATCACTGAGTCAGAGAAACCTCTATGACTAAGCACTAAGCGTTCAATCTCCATATCTTCAAATTTAATGATTTGAGATCCTGATGGAAAAAACAGCCTTGAGACAGAAGGTCTGGCCTTAACGGAAGTGGCCAAGGTTGGCAACTGGACATCTGAACAAGATCCGCATACCAAAACCTGTTTGGCCATGCTGGAGCCACCAGCAGTACAAACAAACACTCCATTATGATTTTTGAAATCACTCTTGGAAGAAGAACTAGAGGCGGAAAGATATAAGCAGGTTGATAACTCCAAGGAAGTGTCAACGCATCCACTGCTTCCGCCTGAGGATCCCTGGACCTGGACAGATACCTGGGAAGTTTCCTGTTTAGATGAGAAGCCATCAGATCTATTTCTGGAAGCCCCCACATCTGAACAATCTGAAAAAAACACATCTGGGTGAAGAGACCACTCTCCCGGATATAAAGTCTGGCAACTGAGATACTACGCTTCCCAATTGTCTATACCTGGGATATGGACCGCAGAAATTAGACAGGAGCTGGATTCCGCCCAAGCAAGTATCGGAGATACTTCTTTCATAGCTTGAGGACTGTGAGTCCCACCTTGATGATTGACATATGCCACGGTTGTGACATTGTCTGTCTGAAAACAAATAAACGGTTCTCTTTTCAGAAGATGCCAAAACTGAAGAGCTCTGAGAATCGCACGGAGTTCCAAAATATTGATTGGTAATCTCGCCTCTTGGGATTTCTCGCCAAGAATGACACAATAAATTATAGCATTTTGCGCACCCGCGAGCCTAACAGCCCGCAATTTAGAAAAAAGTCAATTTGAAAAATTTCAGGTAAGAATTTTTTTTTTTTATATGTGTATTTCCCAAAATGAAACTGACAGTCTGCAAAAAGGAAATATACTGATAAACCTGAATCATGGCAAATATAAATACATTTAAAGTGCCAAACCATAGCTGAGAGTGTCTTAATAAAGGAAAACATACTTACCAAAAGACACTCATCTACATAAAGTAGATAGCCAAACCAGTACTGAAAACGAGAATCAGCAGAGGTAATGGTATATAAGAGTATATCGTTGATCTGAAAAGGGAGGTAGGAGATGAATCGCTACGACCGATAACAGAGAACCTATGAAATAGATCCCCGTTAGGATGACCATTGCATTCAATAGGTAATACTCCCTTCACATCCCTCTGTCATTCACTGCATTCTGAGAGGAACCGGGCTTCAGCATGCTGAGAAGTGCATCTCAACGTAGAAATCTAGCACAAACTTACTTCACCACCTCCATAGGAGGCAAAGTTTGTAAAACTGAATTGTGGGTGTGGTGGGGGGTGTATTTATAGGCATTTTGAGGTTTGGGAAACTTTGCCCCTCCTGGTAGGATTGTATATCCCATACATCACTAGCTCATGGACTCTTGCCAATTACATGAAAGAAAACAGATAATGCTTTAGTAATGATTGCACGCATTAATGGAAACACTAGAAACTCTGAATGCATCACAAAGTTAGGACAGGACTGGTAAAATACAGTACCAGTAGTGAACAATGAAGTGAACATTAGTGGGCGCCCTATACAAACATAAAAATATTACAAATATTTGGTAAAGATAATATGTGAATAAAACTGAGAACACTTTTAAACCATTAAATAAATGAGTGAATGAGTCTTCTAAATAATATCAGTTCAAGTTCATAATATATCCAGGCCCAGGCTGCTCTCTGTAAGGGGATATGGTCCAACTCTCAAAATCAGCAATCTGTAGATAATTAACAAAGACAGGGGCCACATAGCCTTGTATTGCCAGATAATATATGAATGGATACAAACATGTGGTGTTGCAGCTAAGGTATACGGTGCAAATACAGCAGGCTGGAATATCTCAGTCACCCAGCAGACTGGTCTCCCGTTATACACCAACACTGCAGGCAGCAATCCTCTGGTGATCCCTCTCCAAGTAGGGGGTGGGTAGGTGAGACAATGATAATATATAGCAGGTTGTAAGATGAAAAACTTACATTTATTAAAATGTTAAAACAAGCCACGTGATTCTCTGCTCTAATGGCTGTTTCATCAGGCTTATAAAAATACAAATTGAACCTTGCTATATATAACTAAACAAATCATCAACCTTAATTGCAATTAGACACACCTGACTGGACAAAGAATCCTAAGCCAATCAAACAGCGTCCTTCCCCTAAATGGGATGTGTATGCGTGTGTGATGGGTTTTTAGTATGTACCATTTACACTTATTATTATTAGATTTATTCATGTTATATCCTCTACTATTCTATTCCCATTATAGGTTTATTCCACACACATTGAATTTATAATATATTTTATATACCCACATTGTCGTCTAAGTGACATTTTTTGTGTCACCACCTGGGGCGGGTTTACCTTGAGTTACACATTTACTATGTTTACATTTGATTAAATCTTCCCAGTAAGTAGCTTTGCTATAATTTTAGCTCCCCTCCCACACATCCCGTATATTGCCTTTTTTAATTTAAGGCGCCTTTTGCATCACAATTTTTGGATGGAGCCTACACACACCCCTCTGCAGAAAAAAAGATTGCATAGAGGGGGAGGGGGGGATCCCTACACTACAGAAAAAAAATATAATAAATGCATATTTAGAAAATAAGTTAAAATACATTAAGTTGTTGCTTGCATACTACTTTGGGCAAGTTTTTCTCTGAAATTCACGGGTGCAAGGGGGTTAAATGACATTGATTTTCAAAAGTCTTATAAAAAAAAGATAAAAGTAGAAGTGAAGAAGTTTGCCATTTCTTTTTTTCAAAAAAAGGAGAAAAAGACCAAGCACATGCAGACAATTAGCATTCAATCAGAACAAAATATAACACAAAACCCACAATTAAACAGCATTAATCCCCCTAATAAAATACTCATTGATACACATAATTCAGTCCTAAATGAAGGGTTACCTTTTGTTACTACTACCAACATTGACAAATTCGTACAATAAAGTGTGTCCACTTATTTGTCAGGAAAATATTGCTCAAGAAACAATTCTCCAATAGTAGTGAATTAAACAAACTTAATGTGACTTATCAACAAGCAGTGCGTGAATTATTATCACTGTTGGAATAGTCAGACAATACACAAATTATATCAGAGGATACGGAATGGCATAAGATGCTGAAACTTAAATCTTAATTTGTCCCCCCAAGTAACATTTCACCTCAAACTATAACCTTTTTAAATCTTGTTTGTAAAGATATTTTATCCATGACACCCATAGTAATACACTTATTTTTAACCTTGCAGAACAAGAATGTCATGAATAGTAAGCATGTCTAAAATGGACGGATGTACAAATTGAGCAAAATGACAAGGGAGGTAAGACAATTATCTGCCGGACAGACTTATATGTTCAGGAGGCACATAAACAGTTATCTAATGCCAAACATTATAAATACTTCTTTGGTGATTCAACACAAACATTTCATGGATAATATAATACAATGATTGATGAAGATTTTAATAAATGAGCAATTGACCAAGTTGAAACAAGTTTTTACAAGTCAACAATCCCAGGGCAGCAATGTTTTATTGGGTATTTATTTAAATTAAATGGATGGACTAATTGATTGTGTATATATTCACCCCTTATCACACTTGCATACAATATCAATGCTGAGTTGATAGTAAATTAATATGCAAAAACATATCTTTAGATGGCTTGTCTATCACAGATAGCAAATACACTAACCTATCTCTTTTAATAATGCTTGATAATATGTATTTAAATATAAGTTTGCCATATATATTTGGTGCGAAATCACAAGGACACTTATAAAATCAAATTATGTAATGTGATTATTTTTATAAACCAAATGTGTTTGGTGTTTAGATCTTGATGTACACTATACACTGTGGAGTAAACAAAACATAACCACAATGTTTAGTATTATAAGATATTAGACCATTCATAATTTGCTGAGGGGTGGACTTATAAATCATAATAAAGGTAATGGTAGTGGGAAGTCTTTGGTGAGCTAATACTAGAAGGGCAAAACAATTGTCTGGGGTTGCAGTGCTCCTTGTTCAGAGAAGGATTTCCTGGCATTTCGGGACTGGACAGACCTTGCAAGGTGGGATCAGATTGGTATACTTAAGGAAAGTTCTCCTCTGTGAAAAGCACAATTGGGGTAAAAGCTGCTCCTTCTAGGTGGTAACTTACCATAGAACAAGCTACTGAGCTGTTGTCTGTTCCTGGTAGAGCACATCTCTTTCTGTGTGCATTTGTATTATGACCCTGGGGAAGTCTCCCTAAAGGTAATGGGGGAAACCAGATGTGGACTCCTTGCCCAATGTGCACTTAACTGACGAGGCCCACAGAAGGCCAAAACGACCATCTGGGGTTGCCGTGTTTCTTGTTCAGATAAGGATTGCCTGGTATTTCAGGGCTGGACTAACCTTGCTAGGCAGGATGAGACTTATATACTTCAGAAAATTCTCTATGGAAAGCAAAATTGGGCTAAAAGAGGCTGCTCTTAGCTGGTAACTCGCCATAGAACAAGTTACTGAGCTGTTGTTCGTTCCTGGTAGAGGGCTTCTCTTTCTGTATGCACTCATACTATTTTGCCCAGTATTTGGATTAATTTGTAGCCGGGAACTGAGACACACTGGTTATGTTAAATTGATGATATTGGTATTACTACTCCTATATAAAGACACCCAGAGTTATCAACCAGCTTAACTGTCAAATACATTAAGAAAAAAACATTGTTTAAGTGACAAAAACGTGTTTGTTCTATTGGCTAACATGTTCCTTACCAGGAATCTGAGGGGGTAGGACAGGTTTTTTGTTTTCTTTGGTTTGGAATATAATATTTTAACATTAGTTTACTGTTATAAATAAATGTTATTTTTCAACCAAGCAGATTAATGATAAAACCCCTCTTTGTTTTGTTCTTTTGCATTGTAGCTAGATCTTTTAGAGTCAGAATAATTAATAAATATAATTCAATTATTTTGGTGCATTATATCACAAATTAACATAGCATGAATTTAAAACTTTCCTGCTAGCCATTATTAGATGGATATGCAGCATAAGTTATTTCATTTACAATACTTGTTGACAGATAATAAAGGAATTTATTTTGACAAATAAATAAAATAAAATAAATCGATAACTGGACATGCTTGCTACATGAAATCCCCTGGTTTAATAAATTTACTAATTTTAGAATTTTATTTTTGTTGTTGTTAATCTTTGTGTAAGTTTTCCCATCTAGTGGCAGGATTATTTGTAGTACATTGTAGAAGTGTACTTATTCCATAGCTATATTTGGGAAGATGGTGTTAAAATATAATGAAAGGACAGCAGTTGTTGTTGATACATCTCAGCAGTGTCCTCCAGTAATGTTGGTGTATTTATCAGCAGCAGTTGCCACCAACGTGTTACGTATTGTAATTATGAATATTAATAATTAATAGCTGTATAAAATTATTGTCAGCAATATCTACAATTAATATAGCAGAAGTTTGTCAATACACTCCAGTAAGATGTTAAATCTCTGTAGTGTACCCCAAAATATCACTATTGAGATATATATAAATTTGACAACAATATTATTATAAAAATTAATATTTAATCTCAATATAAAATATTCCTAAATTCTGATCAGTTAATCTTTAAATACACCTTGATTATATTTATGTAGTTGCTGAATATCACCTTTGTCCAGTTATATCTATCAATTTATCAATACAATATTAAAATATAAAGCAGGCTATAGAGATATTTAGATTAATTACTATTCAATAGATATTGTCTATTATCTCATGTATGGACACAATATTTCTATAAATTAACCTTAACTCAAAATGAATCATTTAACAAATATCCCACATGAATTTTATAAGAAAAAATTATATTTAACCAGCAACACTTATTCCAATACCAAAATATGAATATCACAATTGATATACTTAAATCCCAACATTCAACTCTCTCTGAATTGGTGGTTAGACCATTATTGTATAGTTCAAGGTGCTCCTTTTGTTCATCCTGCCTGGACTGTGATCACAACAGATGCAAGTATTTCAGGTTGGGGAGCTGTCTGGGGATCTCTGACAGCACAAGGGGTTTGGAAACCTCAAGAGGTGAGGTTACCAATCAATATTTTAGAACTCTGTGCTATTTTCAGGGCTCTTCAGGTTTGGCCTCTGAGAGAACCATTCATTTGTATGTCAATCATCAGGGTGGGACTTGCAGTCCCCTAGCTATGAAAGAAGTATCTTGGATACTTTCTTTGGTGGAATCTAGCTCTTGTCTAATTTCTGCGGTGCATGTCCCAGGTGTAGACAATTGGGAAGCGGATTATATCAGCCGTCAGACCTAACATCCGGGGCAGTGGTCTCTCCATCCAAATGTATTTTGTCAGATTGTACAGATGTGGGCTCTTCCAGAAATAGATCTGATGGCTTCTCATCTAAACAAGAAACTTCCCAGGTACCTATCCAGGTCCAGGGATCCTCAGGCAGAGATGGTGGATGCTTTAGCAGTTCCTTGGTTTTACCAACCTGCTTATATCTTTCCGCCTCTAGTTCTTCCTCCAAGAGTGATTTCCAAGATTATTTTGGAACAATCGTATGTGTTTCTGATAGCACCAGCGTGGCCTCACAGGTTTTGGTATGAGGATCTTGTCCGGATGTCCAGTTGCCAGCCTTGGCCACTTCCTTTTCAAGATGATGTCACTGCGCAACTTTAATTAAAGCTGACAATTGTCAGTAATAGGGAGATGGGGCATGCTGCTTAGATGTCTGTATCTCAGGCCCCCCAGACCCACCATTGGAAAGGTAATTGCCTCACCTTTCCAATGGTATATGTTTTTAATGTGCATATAAAAAATAAAAAGTTAAAAAATAAAATTCAAAAAAGTCAAATAAAAATGATTTTGGGGTCCCTAAAGGCACATAAATAAAGATCAAAATTGCCTAGAGACCCCCAAAATACATATTCTAAAAAATAAACCACGTTATATCTAACGTGGTAACTCACGTTACCGCAGTGATCACATAGCTAAGAAATGTTGCATTCTCTTTTACAATACGGACCGATATTATATTTGTAATCCCATGATCACCTGGATAATGTGGTTACAAATTAATAAATGTAGAGAAATGCTATTAAAAAATTAATAATAATAATAATAATAATAATAATAATATTTTTATAATCAGCCTTTTAGTGTGCGTGGAAAATGAGTAAAACTCCCTCTTTATGCAGCTCTCCATCTTTCAAAACTTCTGTATTTTTTTGCAAAGAAGCTTATTTTTGCAATAAAAATTACATCTTTTCTAGCTACATAATTTATTTAAAATATCTTTTTATTTTGTAAAGAGAATTAAATTTTTTTCAATTCTTCTTTAAATAGTCTTTCAACTTTATCGGGTTATGTCTGCAATCAGACAACTGTAGCCACCTGAGAAATTAAGATACATTAATTAAAGTACACATTTTTGGAAAGTACACCCTTTGGCGCATTAAATGGGGGGCTACAAGTATTGCTAGCACAAAAATAGACAATGTAATAATAAGTGGAATATGGCTCTTTGCTTAGAATTTTCTGTTTTTTAAGTAATGCAACTTATTCCATTAATTGGAATAAATTAATGCTAGAGACACTTGTAGCCCCTCATTTGATGCACCAAGGGGTGTACTTTCTGAAAAGGTGTGCTTTGTGTACCCCATTTTAATTTCTCAGGTGGCTAGAACTGTTTAATTGCTGAAAGCAGTACAGTAAATTCTAAGATGCTATCTTTGATAATTTATCAAATTGACATGCCTGCAATAAAACAGTGGGAAAAAAAGGGAAATGTTTTTAATTTCTGCTTATTTCAGACAGGTTACCTAGTACAAATATTTATCCACACAGGTTTTGATGATAGAGCTTAGAAAAATAAAATTACATACTATTATTTATTTAGTCAGGAGTAAAAAATAAACTTTTTCACATTTTAAGTGATATTTTATAAACCTGATGATACATACACATATAATAATGGTATATTTTGAATCTGCTGGGTCTGCTGAAAAAAACAATACATAGTTTGTGTAGTTTATTCATGAAACTTTACTTCTAAAAGTGTTTAAACGTGAACTGCAACAAAAAGCTCAAAACCAGCTTAGCACACAGGTGGGAAATGGCTTAGCAGCCAAAGGGTTATCATAACATTTTCAAGGCCAGTGAATATTTTCAGTATTTAAATAAATTAAAAAAATTTAAGTACATTTTCCCTTTAAATTATTTTACAATACTCATTCTTAGTGCAACATGAGATATTACATTACCATTATTATCTTACAATAATACACAAATATTTTTCGGTCGGTTCTCAAAATAATTAAATTAATTGGTTACACATTAAAATATAAGAAAATACATCATCTTGGAAAGACCATTATTATTAGAAATTCGAATATGCTATGAAAAGTACTTTTATTATTAGCCTGTAAAAGGAATTATAAAATGAACTTTACAAAATTGTTAGAATGACATTTTTTTCCTGCCAGTGCAAACATAGACTGTCTGCTAAGTTTTATCTATTAACTTAGGACCGGTAATGTATAAAATCTGATTAAATCAACAGACTTAAAACATTAACTAAATATATTTCTGTGGTCCAGTGATTAATTGGACCTCATTTTTATAACACTCCAATTACAATAATAAAAAAATATATATTTTTTTGTATTCAAAATTCTGTCATATTTGATATTTGGGAACTATTATAGTAACAAACCATTATTTACTTATTGAAGAACTAGTCCTAAAGCCTGAGTACATGGGCCAAAATCCCCATCCACTTGGATCCCCTCTCCCTCCTTCCCCTTTTTTAATGTAGTGCAGCGGCCCCCCCACCCGCCCCCCATCATGAACTCCCCCGGTTCCGCACACTCGCGCCCCCGTCGTCCCGCCCCCCAGTCCCCCCCAACACCCCCTCTCTGCTTTCTGATCCTCACTGACTGATCCTTCTTCATGGCCAGGTATGTTTGTCTCACACTGTAGTCTCTACTGCGCATGACTGCATCGGACAAACACACCTGGCCTTTTATAATATAGGATAAGTAAAACTAAGAAGAGTTGTTTAATTTGGAGCAATATCCCTTAAAGGGACAGCAAATGTAATTTTTTTATTTCATGACTTGGATAGAACATACAATTTCTTATCAATTTTACAATTTATTTCTGATATCTAATTTGCTTTGTTCTTTTCGTAACTTTTGTTGAAAAGTATATTTAGACAGGCTTAGGAACAGCAATGCACTACTGTGAGCTAGCTGCTGATTGGTGGCTCAACAGATATGCCTCTTGTTATTTGCTTACCTGATGTGTTCAGCTGACACCCTGTAGTGCATTTTTGCATTTTAAAAAAGGATAACAGGAGAATACAGCAAATTTGATAATAGAAGCACAATGGAAAGTTGTTTAAAATGACATGCTCTGCCTGATAAGTGAAATAAATGTGTGGTCTATGTCCCTAAATGGAACTGGAAATACATAAAGATGCATATAAAAGAGCACTATTTAATCATAGTTTATTTTGCATTTGTTTTTAAGTTAACAAGAAGTGGAAGTCTATGGACTATAGAGAATCAATGCTCACTGGCTGATTAGCAGATCTCCCTCTGTTTTATTGGTATAGAGCGCTGGTTTTCAAACCTGTCCTCAGGTCTCCCTAACAGGCCACCTTTTGAGGATATCTGAACTGAAGCACAGGTGAAACAATCAGCTGATTAGTAAACATTATTTTACCTGCTCTCATCCAATGTAATCCTGAAAACCTAGCCTGTTGGGGAGGCCTGAGGACAGGTTTGAAAACCAGTGGTGTAGAGTGATATGTCAAACAAACATCAACAAAAATAATTAGGGAACATCAGTTTTAAAAAGCTCTCTTAAATGTAACACAGAAAAAAGATGATTTTAAGATCAGTTAGATTTTTTTTTTTCACATTTTGTCAGTTAGGACTTGTATGTAGTAAATATGACACATTCCTATGTTGCAAAGTAAAATTAAGAGTTAAGCTTTGATGAAACTCAGACTACTGGTAACATAAACTGTATATGTATACTCAGGAATAACCGCTTGTATGCTCAGCCTGCTTTATAGTACTAACTCAGCTTTAATTTGTATATACCTGTTTTCTACATGAACATTGCCTTACTGTTTTAGTAATCAATACTAACTCCTACAGTTCCTGCCTCAATATGAACTGTTGTTACTATCTTACTTACAGAACCTACTTAATATCTCTAATCCAAGTTGTAACTGCAAACTCTGTTACGCTGTGTATATATACCCTAGAGTCTGCATTGTCACTGGTTTACTACAACCATTACTAACCATTACTAACCTAAACCCTCTGAGCAAGTTTCTTTTTCACTCTGTAACCATGCTATACTGACCCTCAGTTCGATGAGCACAACAAGATTCTCAGTTCAATCTATTCAGAACCTGCAGTCTGGTGTGAGACTGAATGGTCCTATTATAAACAGGATACAAATACCATACTTAAGCCTTATGTGTTGATACTATTTGTAAGTTTCCCTTTGGTCCTGTCACACAGGCTGCTCAGCGGTTAACTTGCTAAGTTGCTGGGAATTGTACGGTTGTCTGTAAGTATTCACAGCTGTAAGGTCACAGTGACTTAAGATGTGTACCCTGTCCAGTCTGAGATTGCGGTCCATTTCTATGTTTTGTATGTACTAAGGGAACTCTCAGTTGGAGTCCCTTGCTTTTCTCACTCTATACACCCTCCCTTGGAAAACGTATCTCCTCCTTTGGGTTCCTGTACCACATATTCTGATAATACCTAAATCTATCTTTTCTCTCCTGATATCACTCCTTATTTACTCAAGCAGATTACTAGCTGTCTCTCCTCAATGTCCTCTTGGATGTCCTCGCACTACCTGCAACTCAATCTGTCCAAAACTGAGCTGTTTCTTATCCCCCCTCTTTGAGACATCCAACATCTGACATTTCTCTGACACTTGGAAACTCTATTCTCAACACCTCACATTCACCTCACCTCACATATACAAGCGCTAACAAACTTCTGCAGTGCACACCTACTCAACATTTTCAGAATTCGTCCTTTCCTAACTCAAAAAACTACAGAAATAATAATTATTACCCTCATTTTGTCATGCATTGACTAATGCAATCTACTTCTAAATGACCTTCCCAAACACTGCCTCCCCTCCCTCCAATCTATTATAAATGCCTCAGCTAGACTCATCCAGCTAAATTGCTGATTTACCTCAGCTGCTCCGCTCTGCCAGTCTCTTCTCTACATTGGCTCCCTATACACTCCAGAATACAATTTAAAGTATTAACCCTAGCTTACAATGCACTCAGCAGCCTCACTCCCAACTATATATACTCTCCATCTCCAAATATTCCTCTTCGATCAACCTCTGAACTACATTTCTCCATTCCTATTTCTATGTCCCACTCCTGCCACCAAGACTTTTCATGTGCTTCTCCTGTCCTCTGGAACTCTCTACCCCACTCCATAAGACTGTCTCCAATGTTGTATAGCTTCAGACACTCCTTGAAAACCAACCTTTTCTGAGAGGGTTACCTTCTCTCCTCTGTTTCATAATTTTTATCCTAACCAAAATAATTCTTGAACTGCCTCAACTCACTGCTGCAACTACAATCCATGTGACAAGCTACTCCAAATCTTATGTCTCTGCACCCTCAACCTGTAGACTGTAAGCTCTCCAGAGCAGGGCGTTCTTCCTCCTGTACTAGATTTGTTTAGTATGTTATGTTTTGCATCTAATCACAAATCCTTGTCATTGTATACCTTTATCTCTGTACCCAGTGCTTCGGAATTTTGCTACGCTATACAAATAAATTATGATAATAATAATGTCCCTGCTATTAAAGAACCTTGTGCTCCTATAATGACCCAGAAATAACATATTACATCTACAAATAAAGCAAATAACTCCACAACTGAGGGTCAAAGTCATCCTAGGTTTCTACCAGGTGATCATAGTGAAAGGTTCAGCATCCTTCTGACCTTCATTTGATAGGTGCTGTATTGTAAATTACATAATACTATTTGTGTTACTTTGTGAGTATTCGGCAAGTGTACAGAAACAAAACTTTTCTTCCACAAAATCTTAGTATGCATACATAGTTAAAATGAGTTAAAGCAATACTTTCTGAAACCAGAATCGTGTGTGTGTGAGGGAGAGAGATAGGAGTGAGTGGGAGAGTAAGAGTGTGAAAGTGTGTGTGGGGGAGATTAGAGTGTGTATGTGTAAAAGTGAAAGAATGTGAGTGGGTGTATGAAAGTATGTGTAAAGCAGAGTGTGTGAGAGTGAACAAGTTTGTAGGTGAGTGTGAATGTGTGTTTGTGTGTGAAAGTGAGTGTGTGTAAAGGAGTAAGAGTGTGTGAGAGAGTGGCAGTGTGTATGTACGTGAAAGAGATTAAGAAACTATATTTGTGTGAGTATGTTTGAATGTGTGTGTGACAGAGTGAGTGTGTGTATGTGTGGGAGAGTGTGTGTGTATGGGAGAATGTTTGTGTGTGGGAGAGTGTGTTTATGTGGGAGATTGTATGTGTGTTTGTGTGGGAGTGTGTGTATGTGAGAGTGTGGGTGTGTGTGGGGAGTGTGAGTGTTTGTGTAAGAGTGGATGAATGAGAGAGTGTGTGTTTTTATTCCTGCCTCATTTAAATAGAGAACAACATAGTAGACCATCCACATTCATGTGACGTTTTCACAAAAGAGTTGTTTATTACATTTATTACATTATGCTTGACAACACTCCATATTAAAGTGTGCGCACATTTTAGTAATTTGGATAAAAATTGCACATGCCAACATTTTTGCGCACACTGCGAAAAAAAATTATAGGTAACATTGCCCACAGGCCCCATCTTGCCCTCCAAGCCTTAGTGCCCCTTGACACAACTGTGTAGAAAACAGACGCCAGTAATTTGTTACTGAAAAAGCAGTTGCACACTTCTCATTAGATAATTAGACATGTTTATGTGTACCACATTTTGAACATTTGAGTAATATATGCATTTAAAGGAACATGTCTTGCTGGTATCCTTTGATGAAAAACAGGGAGCGTGCACGTGTCTGCAACACTATATGGCAGTAGTTTTGTAAGAACATTATACATTTGCAAGAGCACTAGCTGGCAGCTCTTTTTCCTGCCATGTAGTGCTTCAGACATGTGCTCGCTACCTATCTAAGAATCTCTAACAAATACCATGAGAACAAAGCAAATTTGACAATAGAAGTAAACTGGGAACATAAAAAAATGTTGGGTTTCATGTCCCTTTGAGTTCACTAATAGTAACTAAATTCCTGTGTAATTTGTAATTAAAATTGTGATTAAAATGAAATTTTATTTTGAGTGAGAGTACGTAATGAATAATGGCCCATAGGCAATCCTATTATGGCTGACCCACTGTTTAAAAGTTTTTGGAGCCCATTATGTGCTCCCACCCCATATATCAAGTCATGCGCTTCACCAGCAAATTAGCAACCCCTGGAGACAGTAGTGAAACTCTTGGTTACACTACTAGCAATAAAAACATTACTGCGGTTATGGAACAGGGTATCACTTGTTTGCAAATAGACCTTTGTCTTTTAGTCAATGGCTATGTCTAAGAGAGACTCATTAAAACCTTGAGAACAATGTATACATGATCATCACATGCTAGCTGTTAATTTGCTAATGAATTATAAACTATAAAAAGAAAGCAATTTGTAGGAGATGGAATTAGAAATAACTATGTGTCAACTAACTTCAATCCATTGAAACTATCAAATTAATTCAACCAAATGCCAGCTCTGTATGATCCAAAGCTTTGCTTTCAGTAGTTCTTCTATCAAATGCCACTGCAGTCAGCTGTAGCTCTCTAATATCAACTGTCACACTGAAACGTGATATAATACCAGCCACAATATTGTCTCTGATGAATGCTAAGGGTAGCACTATCTTTGCCATAGATAGAGTCAGGAACTACTTTTGTTATGTAAATAACAAATTTGATGAAAATAAAACATTTTAGCTTAGTAAAAAAAGAGGGCAAACTTCTCAGTGATGTTAAACTAAAAATTGATCCATAATACATTAATAATGAATTTGAAAACTGTTGATATTTAAACGGACACAAAATGCATGTATATACCCAAGTTACACACATAGCTCATTGGTTGCAAAGAAAATTCCCATTGCTCTATTGGTGCACAGATACACACCTTCCTCAGCATGAATACAAAAGGCAGCAATCCATTAGGAACATCTATTAAAAAAACACATAAAAACTAAATTGTAATGTATTTTGTAATAGCTTTCTTTAGGTTTGACAAAAAAAAAATAACTTTAATATCCCTCATGCTGTTTTCCCTACTTCCCTTATAAAAAAAATCATTCGGGGGGCGTGTCCGAGCAGCGTACCTAACAGGACGTTTTCACTATAAGCTCTGAAAGAACACTCTATAATCCGCCGATTTATGAGCATTCAACAACAAAAACATCTATATATTTCTACATACAACAGTCACTAGAGAAGTGGTGACTATAATATACCTCTTGTTTGCTGTTTTTATGATTTTAGAGCTATAGTTCGGGCGAACAAGACCTAAGGCGGCGGCCTATTTGCAGGTAACGACCTCCCCCGGCTCCTCTGGGTTATCAGTGCTGGCAGCAGGAATCTGCCTTACTGACTCTACCAGTTATAACACATCGAGTTTTTCTTTTATTCATATACTACCTTTTGGACTAATACAAGTGCATTGCAAAAATTGAAGCAAAAACAACATAAGGGATTGAGCACTGCGCAGTTAAAATGGCCGCTATGGGAGAATTTGACACGCATGACAAATTTCAAGCAAGATGGTGTAAACTTGAATCTCTGTTCCAGCAACTTATCGATAAAGCTCCCTTTGACACCCTATCGATGTGCTTCACATTTGATGCTGCTGATAACACTAAGGTGCTCCCTATGGACATATCTAGCACACAAAATGAGCCATCAGAAAGTATTTCACTCCGGGAGCCGCATCGGATTAAGCTGACGCTGGAGAAAGCAAATGGCCCACACGCTATAGTATTGGAGCAGAAGAGCCCAATGAGAAATAAGACTTTGTGCTCCCCCGGCAAGTTGAACGAGCTCCAGCAGATGAAAGGACATAACCTATCGACGATGGCTGCAGGTTTTTTTGGGGGGACTCCCAGAAAGCCATGACTGAGTTGCAACTACTTTCTGTGTGGGCGGCCACGCTTGGTAAATATGATCAACCCCATCTCTCCTTGGAGATATCCCGAATAATACAGAATAATCACCACAAAGGGTATGAACTTGGGACTACACATATAAATCTCTTTCTTCCCCGGTGCCATTTTCCTCACGCTTTACCTGGAGACTCGTGCAGCTCTGTTGGGACAATCCCAAATGGATAAACTAAGCCTTGGGGATAAAACTTAACTCAAAAATCCAGCTTGTAAAGTTTTAATATTTAATTCAGTTGATCCGTTGCATATATTCCAGTTTCTTGTTTTTTTTTAATTCTTTCTTATTAGACATAGGCATGTGTTTTGTTAAAAATATAATTGGCAACTGTGGTGCTTTGCAGGAATCCACAGGACTGTATCAAGAAATCTCATCGTGAATTTAGCTATTTATGAAACCATGTTATCGACACTAGTCCTGCAGATAACATTCATGTTCTAATAATACATTGCTTGTTTGCCTGTTTCTACTGGGGGTAAGTGGGGGCTCCTGGGGGAACATTCTGGACAAGGAAAGCACACACCAGGACAATATTACACGTACCCACGATATGTCATAAAATATATTCGCTTGGTGGCCTGCGGCCGAGGCTATGGGCGAAGCAGGATACACATTAGCTTTTAATACAATGACACAGGATTTGTTATAGATAATACCGGTTTATATGTATCACTATGTAGCTAGTAATCCTTAAATATAGGTCCTTCCTGTGGAGTTTTTGTTAATCACGTATAACACAAACTTGGTTGTCATGGCTAAGTCATTAAGTATTATCTATAATTTTATAGGACAGAGATGGATTAAATAACGCAATAACTTCTCTGCTACGTATAGTGCTATGCTTTCCCTCTAAACACAGAGTTTGCACTTCATATCCTTTTTCAGAAAGATATTTGAAAGTTTAGTCCAAGCCTTTTTCCTTAAGGTTTCACTCTTTGTGTGTTTATTATACCTTTTTGTTTTTTCTTTTGTTTTTGTTATTATTGTTATCTTTATCCTGTTATACAATGGTCCCCAACATTATTCTAACTTAAATTGCAAGGTCCAAGAGTGGCCTGAATTGTATCACTAGGGGCAGAAATTATAAGCAAAAACAGAGGACTCTTTAAATATTTGATATGTACATGTGTACTATACAACATCTGATTTATCAGTTATCATTACTGTACATTTTTTTTTTAAGTATGATTGTTTATTGTACCATGCAGTTCCTCAATAAAAAAAAAATAAAAAAATCATTCATCTGCCTAAAGCAGATTCCCTTTAGATTGAAAGGGCCTGTGTGACCCTTACATCTTCTCAACTGATGCAAATAATGTAATGTGTTATACATAATACATACATAATCTGTATTCCAAAACTGCATAACCTGTTTGTGTTCGATAAACGAAAGAATATTATAAATATCCCTTAGCTGCATATACTAAAAGGATTTGCTCATATTGATTTGGTATATCAAAAATATTTTGTACCATCAGTTACAGAGTATTCTAACCCTTGATTACATTAGCACACCAAACATACACGACTGAAAACTTACAGAATAACTGGATTTTCTACTCCCTGTTGGTTAAATGCTTGTTTATGTACACATAAGAGTAGTGATGTCGCGAACATAAAAATGTGGGTTCGCGAACGTCGAACGCAACTTCCGCAACTGTTCGTGAACGGGCTAACCGGGTGAACCACCATAGACTTCAATAGGCAGGTGAACTTTAAAACCCACAGGGACTCTTTCTGGCCACAATAGTGATGGAAAAGTTGTTTCAAGGGGACTAACACCTGGACTGTGGCATGCCGGAGGGCGATCCATGGCAAAACTCCCATGGAAAATTACATAGTTGATGCAGAGTCTGGTTTTAATCCATAAAGGGCATAAATCACCTAACATTCCTAAATTGTTTGGAATAACGTGCTTTAAAACATCAGGTATGATTTTGTATCGATCAGGTAGTGTAAGGGTTACGCCCGCTTCACATTGACAGACCAAACTCCTGCAGTGGGTACAACATCATCATCACACCGTATATCCTTGTGTGAAATTCTGCCTGACAGACATATCCCTGTTATCTACATCCTCTGGCAATAATGGTTGCGCATCACTATCACTGATTTCTTCCAACTGATGTGTAAATAACTCCTCTGACAGATCAAGTGAAGCGGCTATGGTGCTATTGTTGGTGGTGGCGGCAGGCGGGCGAGTGGTAACTTGAGAGGTGCATGAAGATAAGCTGGTGGAGGATGGTGCGTCAAGGTTCCGAGCGGAAGCTGTAGAAGATTGGGTGTCCTGAGCTAGCCAGTCAACTATGTCCTCAGAGTCAGAAATGTTCGAGTTCGGGGTACGTGGCCTCTGAACACTGGGCATTATTCTAGGGCCAAAGGGAATCACAGCACCACGAACACGACGGCCCCTGCGGGGTGGCCTGCCTCTGCCTGTCATTTTTTTCCGATTAGTGGTAATATGCGTGCCAGCTACTGTGACAACAGATATGAGTGGCACTGTGCACTGGCAGAAGTTGGCAGAGTAGACGCTGTAGGCCTGACACAAACGCTTGCAGACAACTAACTGCTATTCAATCTATTACAGTCAAAATTGTATTTTTTTTTAAATGTACACTACTGTTACACCAGATATGAGTTGCACTGGTGTGACACTGTGCCCTGGCAGGCACTGAAACGCACACGTGTGAAGGAAACAACTGACTGCTATTATTTAACACAGTCAAAAAAGTGTTTTTTTTTATATTTAAACTACTATTACACCAGATAGGAGTTGCACTGGGGTGACACTGTTCCCTGGCAGGCAGGCACTGAAACGCACACGTGTGAAGGAAACTGACTGCTATTATTTAACACAGTCAAAAAAGTGTTGTTATTTTTATATTTAAATTACTGTTACACCAGATATGAGTTGCACTGGGATGACACTGTTCCCTGGCAGGTCGGCACTGAAACGCACACGTGTGAAGGAAACTGACTGCTATTATTTAACACAATCAAAAAAGTGTTGTTTTTTTTAAATCTACACTACTGTTACACCAGATATGAGTGGTGGCACTGGGCAAGTGGGCACAGTATAAGCTGTGAGCCTGACACACACACTGGCAGGCAACTGCAATTAGATTACACAGGAAAAAAAAAAAGCAGCCCTAAAAAGGGCTTTTGGGGTGCTGTCCTTACAGCAGAGATCAGATGAGTCCTTCAGGACTGTAGTGGACACTGAATACACTAGCCTAGCTATCGATTTCCCTATTAAATCAGCAGCAGCTACACTGTCCCTCCTCTCACTAAGAATGCAGCTTCTGAATGAATCTAAAATGGATGCTGTCCAGGAGGTAGGAGGGTCTGGGAGGGAGGGTCTGCTGCTGATTGGCTGGAATGTGCCTGCTGACTGTGAGGTACAGGGTCAAAGTATTACTCAATGATGATGAATAGGGGGCGGATCGAACATCGCATATTTTTGCCCGCCGCGGTGAACGCGAACATGCTATGTTCGCCGGGAACTATTCGCCGGCGAACTATTTGCGACATCACTACATAAGAGGCATTGTTGTGCACATGTTGGTTACCTACATGGAAGCAAAAGAGAAACAGCAAATGGAAAATGTACACATTATCAAAAATGTATACAATGTTGTCCCACATATAAGGACAAGGAAACATTTTAGCTACATTGTACAAGGTGTGATTGATCGAGTAGTGATTTTTTTTTACTGGGGCACAGAGCAACTGCAGCTTCAAACTGAGGATTACATTATAATACACCCATCATCTCCTAGTAAAATTGTGACAACATTCTATTTAAAAGTAAACTCACATCGAGAAGTAAAAATGTGAATAAAGGCGTGTATAGATTTATGTTCTGTTTAATGTATTAGAAGTAATCATGAACCTCATCACCAACTAGTTTTACAACTATTATGACAATATTCAGAAGACAATATTTTATTTCTTAATACATTTAATAGTTTAAGTTTAAAGGGACATTAAACCCAAATTTTTTCTTTCATGATTTAGATAGAGAATACCATTTTAAACAACTTTCTAATTTACTTATATAATCTAATTTGCTTCATTCTCTTGATATTCTTTCCTGAAAAGCATATCTAGATATGCTCAGTAGCTTCTGATTGGTGACTGCCCGTATTTGCCTCATGTGATTGGCTCACCAATGTGCATTACTATTTCTTTAACAAAAGATATCTAAAGAATGAAACAAATTAGATAATAGAAGTAAATTGGGATGTTGTTTAAAATTGTATTCTCTGTCTGACTCATAAAAGAAAAAAATTGTGACTGTGTTTCCTGAAATGGAAATGAACATGTGGGATTGGGAGACAAAAATGACAAAACTGCAAAAAAAAATTTCAACAGATTAGAGGTGTTAAAACGTTTTCTAAGCTTTTTTTGCCAAATAAACTAACCACAACCAGTTACTGTGCATATGTGTAAGTAATCAGAAAATCAAGCATTTGGCAATGCAAGGTAGCCCTGGGTCATATTAAAAGCAAAAACAGAATGTGATGGCTCCAAATTGGAATCCACCTTTTGGGACCCATTAATCCATTTGATAACCCCATCAGAAGATTTCCCTATATTAACATTTGTTTTTTTGAGAACTGAGATCTTATCTCTTTTATCAATTATTTGGGAATTTAATTTTTGTTACTATTTTACCACCCTACTTTTGAAAGCAAAATGTATTCATTACATATAGGTTGTTTCTAAGTAAAGTTAAATAGTCTTGAGTTACCAGAATCAGTATATTTTTAGCACACTTTTTTTAAAATGCTGTAAAATATTTTCTCATTAGTGTCTACATTATTGAAATATTGTCTCACCTATAAGCTCATAATGCTAGAAGAGGTGTGTCGATCTGTGAATTCCTGGAAAAATCAAACATTTGTGGGAATTCATACAGGCTTCAACTTTCAAACAAATCAAACATTTACATGATTTATACAGCCACTGACTCTTATTCTAGACCTCAGGATTCTTTGAAATGCTTTTAAATATTTAACATGAAATAAAATTGTTTAATTTAACATTATTAAGTGTTTGTTTATTTATTCATTTAACTTTGGAATCTTAAATAGTATCCAAATGGCTACAACACCTGTACAGGAATCTTGTTACTTGTTTTGAATATCCATACCTACTACTTTCCTGTGATATAAGTAGATTAACAGTAGACTTGTGCGCAATTGAAAAATTCAGTTTGCTTCGTTTCGTTTAGATTCGGGCCGTAATAATTTGGTATGTGTCGTAATTCGGTTACAGGATTTATTTGTGTTGTTCCGAATTTTGAAATTCGGATGCATTCGAAACTGTACCAAATTTTTATTAATGTTGGACCGAATCTTTATTATGGACCAAATTGTTATTTCTAGCTAATGTTCCGGCGATTGCCGAAACAAAATTATGTTAAAACGCTGCAGCCGCCGCCACCGCCACCCAAACCACCACTAAATAAAGCTATTAACCCCTAAATCACCACCCCCCACATCAATAACATTACCTAAAACTATTAACCCCTAAACCACACATACCCACATTGCCAGCACTAACTAAACCTATTAACCCCTTAACTGCTGTTCCGAAACATTGCCAACACAAACTAAACCTATTAACCCCTAATCGGCACCCCCCACATTGCTGACACAAACTAAACCTATTAACCCCTAAACCGCACCCCACCCACATCGCCAACACTAACTAAACCTATTAAACCCTAAATCGCTGTTCCAAAACATCACTGACACAAACTAAACCTATTAACCCCTAAACCGCACCACCCCCCACATCACCGACATAAACTAAACCTATTAACCATTAAACCGTACCCCCACACACATCGCCAACACGAACTAAACCTAATAACCCCTGAACCACACCTCCCACATCGCCGACACAAACTAAACCTATTAACCCCTAAACCGCACCCCCTCACATCGCCAACACTAACTAAACCTATTAACCCCTAAACCGCCGTTCACAAACATCACCAATACTAACTAAACCAATTAACCCCTAAACCGCCGGCCTCCACATCGCAACAAACTAAATTAAACTATATTAACCCCTAAACCTAACATCACCTAACCCTAAACCTAACCCTAAAGCTAACACCCCCTAACTTTAACATAATTAAAATAGAGCTAAATTAAAGTAACAATTATTAACTAAATAATACATATTTAAAACTAAATTCACACTTACCTGTGCAATAAAACCTAAGCTAGCTACAACATAACTAATAGTTATATTGTAGCTAGCTAAGGTTTTACTTTTATTTCACAGGTAAGTTTGTATTTATTTTAACTAGGTAGACTAGTTTGTAAATAGTTATTAACTATTTACTAACTACCTAGTTGAAATAAATACAAACTTACCTGTGAAATAAAAATGAAACCTAAGCTGCCTTACACTAAAACCTAACATTACAAAAAATAAAAAACACTAAAATTACAAAAAAAACAACCTAACATTACAAAAAATAACAAACAAAATTATCTAAAACATTAAAAAATATTGCTATTCTAATACCCTTTAAAAAAAAACAAAAAAAACTAATGTATAATAAACTACCAAGGGCCCTTCAAAGGACCTTTTAGGGCCCTTAAAAGGGCCTTTTGTAGGGAATGGCCCTAAAGTTAACAGCTCTTTTGCTACAAAAAAACCAAACACCCCCTAACAGTATACAAACCCCCACCCCACAAACCCACAAAATAAAAATAAAGTAAAACCTAATCTACCCATTGCCCTGAAAAGGGCATTTGTATGGGCATTGCCCAAAAAAAAAAAAAATCTAGAATAAACTACCAATGGCCCTTAAAAGGGCCTTTTGTAGGGCATTGCCCTAAAGAAATCAGCTCTGTTTATGAAATAAAAATACAAATACCCCCTAACATTACAAACTCCCACCCCCCTAAACCCACAAAATAAAAAAACTATCTAAAAAACCTAATATATCCATTGCCCTGAAAAAGGCATTTGGATGGGCATTGCCCTTAAAGGGCATTTAGCTCTTTTACTGCCCAAACCCTAATCTAAAAATAAAACCCACCCCAAAAACCCTTAAAAAAACCTAACACTAACCCCCGACGATCCACTTACAGGTTTTGAAGTCCCACTTGAACAATCTTCATCCAGGTGGCGAGAAGTCTTCATCCAGACGGCCTCTTCAATCTTCATCCTGGCGGCGAAGTCCTCATCCAAGTGACAAGAAGTCTTCATCCAGGCAGCCTCTTCAATCTTCATCCAGACGGCATCTTCTATCTTGATCCTGGCAGCGCGGAGCGGGTCCATCCTGAAGACATCCGGCGCGGAGCATCCTCTTCATACGGTCGCTCCCGTACATTGAATCTTCAGCGCAAGGTACGCGATTCAAGATGGTATCCCTTGCATTCCTATTGGATTCATCATCCTGGATTTCTTCAGGATGGACCTGCTCCGCACTTCCGGGATCAAGATAGAAAATGCCGCTTGGAGGAAGATAGAAGAGGCCGTCTGGATGAAGACTTCTCGCCACCTGGATGAAGATCTTTCAAGAGGGACTTCAAAAACTGTAAGTGGATTGTCGGGGTTAGTGTTAGGTTTTTTTAAGGTTTTTTTGGGTGGGTTTTATTTTTAGATTAGGGTTTGGGCAGTAAAAGAGCTAAATGCCCTTTTAAGGGCAACACCCATCCAAATGCCCTTTTCAGGGCAATGGTAGCTTAGGTGTTTTAGATAGTTTTTGTATTTTGTGGGTTTGGGGGGTGGGGGTTTGTAATGTTAGTGGGTATTTGTATTTTTATTTCATAAACAGAGATTATTTCTTTAGGACAATGCCCTACAAAAGGCCCTTTTAAGGGCCATTGGTAGTTTATTCTAGATTAGGTTTTTTATTTTGGGGTGTTTTTTTAAATGGGTAATAGAATAGGAATCATTTTTATTATTTTTGATAATTTGTTTATTTTGTGTAATGTTTTTTTTGTTTTGGGGTGGGTTTTTATTTTTAGATTAGGGCTTGGGCAGCAAAAGAGCTAAATGCCCTTTTAAGGGCAATGCCCATACAAATACCCTTTTCAAGGCAATGGGTAGATTAGGTTTTACTTTATTTTTTATTTTGTGGGTTTCGGGGGTGTGGGTTTGTATACTGTTAGGGGGTGTTTGTTTTGTAGCAAAAGAACTGTTAACTTTAGGGCAATTGCCTACAAAAGGCCCCTTAAGGGCCCCAAAAGGTCCTTTTATATGGGCCCTTGGTAGTTTATTATAGATCAGGGTTTTTTTGTTGTTTTTTTAAAGGGTATTAGAATAGCAATATTTTTTTATTGTTTTAGATAATTTCGTTTGTTATTTTTTGTAATGCTAGGTTTTTTTTATTTTTGGTAATTTTAGTGTTTTTTTTTTTGTAGTGGTAGGTTTTTATTTTTTGTAATGTTAGGTTTTAGTGTAAGGCAGCTTAGGTTTTATTTTTATGTCACAGGTAAGTTTGTATTTATTTTAACTAGGTAGTTAGTAAATAGTTAATAACTATTTACAAACTAGTCTACCTAGTTAAAATAAATACAAACTTACCTGTGAAATAAAATAAAACCTAAGCTAGCTACAATATAACTATTAGGGTTTAGGGGTTAATAGGTTTAGTTTGTGTCGGCGATGTGGGGGGTACGGTTTAGGGGTTAATAAGTTTAGTTAGTGTTGGTGATGTTTTGGAACGGTGGTTTAGGGGTTAATAGGTTTAGTTAGTGTCGTCAATGTGTGTGTGGGGGTGCGTTTTAGGGGTTAATAGGTTTAGTTCATGTCGGCGATGTTTCGGGATGGCGGTTTAGGAGTTAATAGGTTTAATTAGTTTCAGAGATGTCGGGGAACGGTGGTTTAGGGGTTATACCTTTAATATAGACTTAGAGTTAGTGTCAGGAACTGCGGTTTAGGAAGGAACAATGAAAAACTCTGAATATGAATAATGGATCTGAAAATTCGGAAAAATATTTATTAATTTTCTGAATTTTTCTGAATTTTTCGGGATGTGCCGATTCAGCAATTCGGATGCATCTGAATCGCTGAATCAGCAAAAATTCGGTCGAATTCCGAATTCGTCCTAAACTAAACGCACATGTCTAATTAACAGGCTGGTACATTAAATTTCCTCAGACTAATAACAACATATTACTTTCAAACCAGGTTGCCACTTTGAATCTATTTACATATTTTCAAAATATTATTATTATTATTATTATTATCAGGTATTTATAAAGCACCAACAGATTATACAGCGCTATACAAGTAATAATAAAACATTACAGGGATGCATTACATACACAAACAAACAAGTACAGTAACGGTACCATACAGTTATAGGTGCAATAATTGAGATATACAAAATGAGAGGAATGCCCTGCCCTTGAGCACAATCAGTAGTATTTCACTTTAAATACAAAGTGGCCTACAGGTAGAGAGGCTCTCAAGCTTACAATCTAAAGGACATCTGATTATTATTTCTTTTTATTTGAAACACACACCAACAAACATACAGGAAAACAAGGGTAGGACATACTCTGTGGTCTTATATACTGAAGTCAGTTCGCTTAAAGGGCCATTATAGTGATACAATGAAATGCTCAAATTTGTGAGACCATGCTATTTTATCATTAGCAATGGGTGGTGTGACTAGTGTTGCTGATTGGATCAGCACCAGTTTCTGTTCGAGATCAGCAGTACTCTTTGGGTCCTTGGTGGTACTTTTAACCATGTGTTTAACTTCTTTGCAGGAGTTAAACACATAACATTGTTGCATCCCTAGTGCTAACATTATATGCTCTAACATATGAATGTATGTCTGGAGCCTGATCATTTGGATGGGCAGCAAAGAGCAGAAAACAGGAACGAAACACTGCTACTTCCTACATGACAAATGCTCCTCCAAACATTTGTCAGATTAGGTAAAGAAACATGGCAAAAAGGGAGAGCACTAAAACATTAGCTGGTTGAGATCAGATACTATTGACAAGCTATTAAATGTGATAAAATGTAGATCTGTAAACGTCAATATTTATAATTGATAAAATGCAGTTTAAGAAAGATACGTATTAAAATAAATACACATAAAAATATTCCATTAATTGCTACAGAGTATTACTGCACATAAAATGTTTCATTCAATGCAACTAAGTATTTGATTGTTTGCAATATAATAGGATAGTGAGCTCCTATATATAACGGTATGAATGGCTAAAAAGTTCTGATGGTGCCAAAAAATAGAAATAACTTTAAAATGTTTGTTAAAAAGATTCTAACTGCAGTGGAATTAACTCAAAGTTATGATAGCGCTATGTGATACCGACTGAGCGGCGGTGAATATTGAGAGTTAAGCTGACCAAGCAGCGTCTCCATGAGAAAGGTAAAATCAAACCTTAGGATGTTCTGTATAGTGCCGATTAGTCGGCGGTACATAGCTTTTGAAGTGCTGGGCCAACCAAGTGGAGTTTAGGCTTCAGAGAGGATAAGAGCCGGTTATGTAGTATCAGCTAGAGATCCGTGTCTGTTTTATTCCGGGTTACATGAAGTAGTGGTTGGCGATTGGATGAAGGCGACAAGCCTTTATGGATTTGTTTTTTGAGAATGTGTAGCGTTTCCAAACAGATGACAAACGATGGTCCGTAGTCCCAAATGGAATAGTGGCAAAGTCACATGTTATACAGTAAAGAGATAGGGGCCAATTTATGACAGTGTGAGCGGACATGGAGCGGACATGATACGTAATAGCGTATCATGTCTGCCGCACATCGATAAATGCAGACAGCGTATGTTGTCGGCATTTATCATTACACAAGCAGTTCTTGTGAACTGCTTGGGCAATGCCGCCCCCTGCGGATTTGCGGCCTATCGGCAGCTAGCAAGGGGTGTTAATCAGCCCGATCGTATAGGATTGGGTGGATTGATGTCTGCTATCTCAGAGCAGGCGGACAAGTTATGGAGCACCGGTCTTTAGACCGCTGCTTCATAACTGCTGTTTCTGGTGAGCCTGAAGGCTCGCGCAGAAACAGGGGCATCAAGCTCCTTTCAGAGCTTGATAATTTGTCCCCATAGTCTCCAAAAAATGGTTAGTACCTGGTCACCCACAAATCCTGGTAATTTATTGTGGGTTTTTTTCTTCGTCGTTGTTGCTAACAGATAGCATACAGTGAACAAATCTAGGCGTTTTGGCCTTCGGCCTTTATCAAGACACCTTTATCTGATCTCAACCAGCTAATGTTTTAGAGCTCTCCCTTTTTGCAATTTTTCCTTTAGCAAAGAGCTTGTAACATGACTGCTGTTTAATCTTAACCAATTAGAAGCATATTTAGAGTAAAAGGGGGCAGTGAATAAACTCTTTCCTCTCTGCTAAAAACACAAGTACACTCATTTAAAAAGAAGAGTTCCTCTTTCAGATAACAGTTATACTGTTATACGTTGGATGTATGTAAGAGACAGAGTTACATCTGAGCACATTATCTTGTTATGGTGAATGTAGATTGATTTGATGCAATTTTACAACATTTCATAAAAAAGGCTAATTGAGAATACATGATGTGTCATTCAGAACAATAAACATGAGGGCTCATTGGTTATATTAGGTCATATGATACACAGATGTTTGCTGTTAGAGTATCAAAAATGTATTGTAAAGTTCTCTGCAGATACGGCTACATGATAGTTGAACCTAATAATGGATTAATATAGCATTTTATATACACCGCACACTAGATGGTCACTTGAGAATTGTAATTGTGATGGATTCATTTAGTGTATTGATTATCATAGGCATGTTGATGATCGGCGAGACTCAAGTTTGATTGGTCCAGGACAATTGTGTGACCTGTCATGTGAACAGTCATTGTGCACAATGATCTGCGGAGATCAGTGCTGATTTCTCAATTTGTGTGGGTTTTGTATACAGTTATATAACTAATGGATAAGATGAATGCAAGGGTGTAATGTTTTTGAGACGACTATATGATAATTTGCTGTACAGTGATACGTTTATGTGATAGTAGCTGGCACTTCCTGTTGGTGAAACTTATGATTGGTTAGTTGGGAGGTGTTTTTAAATGTCTCGTTACAATTACAGTTCCTCACCTTTGACAAAGCATCAGGTGCAATGTACCCCAGGCGTTCCTTTCCCCTACCCTCTTTTTTGCAATATATGCTGCTTCATTGTACTTAATTTTAGTGACGTTATAATTGGTATAAATGGTTTCAAGTGTTTCAGTGCACAGTCCCTTGACTTTTTTCTAATAATTGCTGGACTGTCTCCTAACAGTGCAGATTGACGGCCACCCCTTAGTCTTGGTTTCTAGTCAACTGATTAATAGCCACAATGGTAGGATTATACTAGGGATCTTTTTGAGTTGGGAGATTTCCAGCAATGGGCAAACCGTAGCAGCTTTAACTGACACTGTCCTCATGTGTTTTGGAGTGTATCTCATTTCATGATAGTTTGCATTATATGAGTCAAACTGTCTTGGTTTGAGAATGTGGGGAATTATTTTTTCTTTACTTTTAATCCTCGTTTTTTAAGGAGGAAGACACAGTTACTGTGTACATACCTTTTAAACTATTATGCAATAAATGTTAAGTTTTATTTATAGTCATCATAACAGATAATATAATTGAATGATTATGTGAGTGCTGGAGACATGCTCTTTTCTTTCTCTTTTTATATAATTATATTTACGCATCAAGCACCCCCCACTATATATTCTTAGGGTGTTGTATTAGCAGGATATAGGTTTATAGCATAATAGCATAAAAAATTATTTTGTTCCGCGCATAATAATCTATTGTTGTTGTAGTAGTTTTTATTTAAAAAAAAGAAAAGAAAAGAAAAAAAATTACTTGAATTTTCTTAAAATAATAACAGGAGGTAGAAAATAAAACTACAATACACTACACTACACTACAATACAATACAATACAATACACTACACTACACTACAATACACTCATAAATAGAAATAGAGTTAACCTATGACAATAAGGTTTATTTGTCCTTATTTGGCCACATTTTCAGAATTACATTTAGTGAGAGCTGGTTGGTTGTCAAGGATACTGAGTATCTGGTTATGCTCTAGTTCAGATATCCTCAAAATCTGGCCTGTTAATGGGATCAGAATTGAAGAATACTTCAATAAATGTTGTGTTTTTTAAAAAGAGGAGGAAATAAAAACCAAACTACCTTTCTAATCTGTCGATTGTCCAATGTAACTAAATAAATTGTACTCATAATACTGTATACAATTAAAATATTTTAGCCTGAGAATAATATGCAGGTGTAATTTTTAAATTATATTAGTTGTTTAAATATTGAAGAAATAAGTGTAAAGCTTTAGTCTGATATTGTAACCTAGGATTTAAGCCTGTAATCTTATCTTATCTTATTTGCCAAAGTCAGTTACCAAAGAGCTACACTAGTCTTATGTTTTTAATAACCCTTTCATCCTCAGTATTTCTAAAACCATCACCTTAAAACACATCATAGAACATTATATTTGCCCCCATGCAGAAAAAAAACTAAACAAATCTGTGGTCCCCTATGGAATTGACCCACATTTTTAACATTACGAAAAACTAGCAGATAGTTTTCAATAACATTTTGTTATTCATGTGAAAAATATGAATTTGTAAAATAAAAAAATTGAACTCTGATTTTCCTTTAATTTATAAACTGAAAATGTTTCTGGAACTATATGAAATAATCAGAGGTAATATAATAACTATCCAGTAATTTGAATTCATCTTAAATAACATAAGAAAATGATGTACAAATATTCTAAGAATGTAGATGTGTATACTGTGGTTTATTCTCTTGATGTTTACAGTTAATGCTATACAATGCATATGTTCAGACTGTGTAATTATAGTGTAAAACAATATATTTTTAATAAAGCAAGCTATATTTGAAACAGGTGCACTTACTTTTGCAATCAGGATCTGTCTTAGACTAAATGACATCCCAGGCAAAAGGGATTCTCAGAGGTCTGCCCACGGCTGTACCATGAGCAATAAAAGACATTAAAGGACAATAAAGGGATAGGAAACTCACATTTAATGACTCATATAGATCATGTCATTTTAAGACACTTTTAAATTAACTTCCATGATCAAATGCACTTTGTTATCTTGGTCTTTGTAGAAAAACATATGTGAATATCCTTAGTAACAGCAATACACTACTGGGAGCTAGCTGGTGATTGGTAGGCACATTTGTCCCTTGTCATTGGCTCACCAGATGTGTTCAGCAATCTCCCAGTAGTGCAATGCTACTCTGGAGCTGACTTTTATTTTTATCCCTTTGCAGAGGTTAAACACACACTTATTGAAAGCATATCAGAGCATTTTCTGTTTTCAAAGTTTTGTTTTTGTGTAAAAATGATGCTTGTCCCTCACTCCCTAAAGAGACCAAAAAGCTAATTCTGTAACCTGCAAATTCTGCAAATCAATAGCTGTTTTAGGGGGCGTTTAGAGTCCCTTTAAAACTTCAACATTTTTGAAGATGCTCCTGAGCTGAATAAAACTAATTTATAATTTATATTTTATGTTTGTAGAAGGTCGCCCTTGTTTATTGGTATGGCTGTGAAAGTTCAGGATAGCTTACACAAACATACCTTTTTTATATATTTTTATACAGCTCTTATTAAAACTTTTAATTACCATATTTTTCCACATTTAACTAGTGGTATGTTTATATACTTCATGTAAAAACTTGAAATGATATGCAATATCTAAAATATTGTTTCTTATCATTTAAATCGTATACTGGACATTGTGCTTTTATTCATGTACTTTTTATTCATGTTGCTTTCCATGTTTGAATATGTATGCCTTTTGGTAAATAGTTCTTGTGTGGGCCGGTTTGTTATGACAAACAGGGTTAAATCCAAGTTATACACTTAATGACAACCTATGAAATGCCATAGCATCATATTTATCATGTCTTTAGTAGACAACAACAATTTTATTACTGCAAAAATATGTGAGCAGTACACTATGAAAAACCCATATCCTTTTTTAAAATTGTCATACATAGCTTCTTAAATAAATAACGTTTTAAAGTTTAAATTGTTCCTGCAATTACAGCCTTGGCAGATTTCTAAACACCAGCAGCTTGCAGTCTGTAGTTTTTCCCTTGCAATGCTGTGAGAAATGCCTCCTGAGAAAATAGTTGCAGGATTTGCACATTAACCATATTTATTATACACTGCTTGATTTAACCTTGTCTGACATTTAACTCTGATATAACCACTCTGGTACAGTGGGTCACTCTGGTACAGTAGGTCACTCTGGTACAGTAGGTCAATCTCTTTTTTTCACTTGTATCTCACATTTTTTACTTTAGTCACCTGTTCAATGTTATCAATGGTACACAGAAAAGACAAGCAGATACTGCACACTCTGTGATAGTCCAATTAACCCTTTAAGGACACAGCTTTCAGTTTGCTCAATTGTTTTATGACGGAAAAATTCCGTCATATGTCCTTAAGAGGTTAAACACAGGTTCATTTGCCCATAAAATCTCAGTTGAATTGGATTTTCCCACTATGTTTTTTTTTTTTTGTTTGTTTTTTTTTTAATTTGGAGGAATAATAATTTAGGGCTATTTCAGATAATCCATTGACATAACCCTAGGCATATTATTCTATATATTATACCTGCATTATCTTTTTAAGCAAATACTTTTCTACATTAAACGATCATCTCACATTAGCAGGGCCGACCCTAGCCATTGCGGGGCCCAAGGCAGGATGACAAAGCGGGGCCCCCCTTTCACCCCGCCCTAACTTCGCCCAATATCCGCCCCGCCCAATCTCCGCCCCCAACCCCGCCCCACAGCATTTAAAATGGAAAAAATAATAATTTTATATATATATATATATATATATATATATATATATTTATATTTATAGAAAAAAACATAAATCCACTAATGTGGATCACTATAACATTGTATATATTGCAATATACCATTTGTACTATTGTAATAACCGTTTATGTATATAATGAAGAATTATGCTGACAATTAGGAACAGTTGAGTTGAACTGGGCCTTATTTTTTTTTTTTTTAGGTTTAGCTTTTAATTTTTATTTTTTTTTAATTTTAATTTTTTTTTTTTTTATTGAAGAGAAGAGATACAGACATGTTAGATAATGAATACACTACAGCAAGATGGTCATGTCTGACTTTGAATGTACAACAATATTAAAAATCCTCCTCATTTTTTGTTTTTTTATGCTTTCAGACCCCCCATACAGTAATACAGATCTCTCTTGGACCTTTTCTAATGATTAATTAAGATCGAGGGGGTTAATGTTATATAGACATAGAAATTACAAAGAAAAACAAACAAACTGCATCTTTTAAAAATAGACATAAATTGAAGAAACTACCTGTTTCCTGGAAATTGTAATAGATGCATGAGTCAGGACTGGTTGCTATAATAGCTCATATCACACAGAAGTGAGCAGCTATAATTTACAAACTGGGAACTGCAAAACTTGGTAAAACGGATAAATAATTAAATAATCATTTCCCTGAAAATAAAATCTAAATGAAAAGTCCTGAGCGGGTAAAAATATAAACTCTTAACAGATTGTCAGACATCCCTCTCTGAACATACAAGTATGGTACAGACCCTGATTTACAACACACATTACACACACTTTTATACTTTCTTTGAAGGCTTAGTTCTTGTTACTGTCTCTAATGGTTGATACTTGGTTTCCCAACCCCGGTCCCGGCCGCAGACCACATAAGGGGGGACCCATCTGGTTAACCTTTTCCTTCCAAGAACTGAGGCTACATTCATAGCATAGATCCCTTTTTTCAAGTGTGAAACTATGTCCCTCTAGGGGCCACCCCCTAAACCCCACAAGAAACATATAAGTTATAAAAGGGCATTAATTTTGTTACTGTGCCTCTTGCAGATTGTCGTTGTGTACATACATCCAAAACCTGACTGTACGTTATGTAAAACAGCACCGGGGATGCCAGATTATTCAGGACTTAAAAAAGCAGGGAAGTGTTGAGATTTAAACATACTCTAATATCTTTTAAACAAACACACTCTTTTATAAGAAAAACATATAACTGGGAAACAATTAGCATATTTGAGCCAACAGTGTTAGAACATATATGACAGTGCCAGACTTTCCTCAGTCTGGCTTCGTAAAATTCCAGCAGTGGTCCCTGATATACTGCTTATTAGAGTTCCCATCATCTGAGTGGTGAGACCCGGTCACCTGCAAGTGTAAAGACTCAAATGTTGTGCATGGGGTATTAACCAAAGGTGAGACGGATCAGACTTTTCCTTTATTCTCCCCGCTAGACCCTTTCTGCATGCGAAGTGCACCATACTTCGGTACAGCACAGGTTGAGGTATTGAGCTTCCTAGAGTGTTTGAAAACTATAACATGGCGTGCACTGTCGGCTTGCTTTTGCTGAGTCAGCGGATCTCCATATTGAGTCGTGTCGGCCTCTTGGTGTATGCAGATCCTAGGCGGTCTAGTCATCGCCCGATGCGGGTGCACTCGTTGTGAGACCCGCAAAGGTGTTGCTTTACTGATGTTGATCTCTTTCCTTCTCAGGGTGGGAGAGACCACGGGGGCGCCATTTGCCGCGGCCCCATCCCCCCTGTATATCACCTCCGCCGCCTCCAGCTTTTTCCTTGTGTTAGGCTCAGACCGCTGCAATGTTATTAGGTAGTCCCATGGAGCCCTTTGTATTAGGTCTTTAAAGCGGTGTTCTATTTTTTCTAAGATGTCATCTATACGAGACATGCAGCTAGGATCCCTCTCGGCAGCCATGTTTGTTGTGTTGTCGAACTGGGCCTTATTTTTATGTGTTTTTCTTATGATAACAAGAACATTACAGAGATGCCAGGGCCGGCCCTAGCAAGTGCAGGTCCCTAGGCAGATTGACAGCCCGGGGCCTCTACCCAGAACAAAAAATACTTAAAAGAAATGGGGCAATGCACTGTACCACACAAACAGACATATATAATACACACAGAGATACTTATATACACATACATCCACACACACATACACAGGTGTACACACACCACAGCCCACACACACCACAGCCCCCACACACCACAGCCCACACACATCACAGCCCGCACACACCACAGCCCACACACACCACAGCCCACACACACACCACAGCCCACACACACCACATCCCACACACACACCACAGCCCACACACACACACACACACCATAGCCCACACACACACACACACACACACCACAGCCCACACACACACCACAGGCCACACACACACACACACCACAGCCCACACACACAACACAGCCAACACACACACACACCACAGCCCATACACAAACACACACACACCACAGCCCCCCACACACACACACCACAGCCCACACACCACAGCTCACACACACCACAGCTCACACACACCACAGCCCACACCCACCACAGCCCACACACACACCACAGCCCACACACACACCCACCACAGCCCACACACACACCACAGCCCACACACACACCACAGCCCACACACCACACACACCACAGCCCACACACACACCACAGCCTACACACACCACAGCCCACACACACACCACAGCCCACACACCACACACACCACAGCCCACACACCCCACAGCCCACACACACACCACAGCCTACACACACCTAAGCCCACACACACCACAGCCCCCACACACACACACACACCACAGCCCACACAAACACACCACAGCCCACACACACACACCACAGCCCACACACACACACCACAGCCCACACACAGACCACAGCCCACACACACACACACCACACACACCACAGCCCACACACACACACCACAGCCCCCCCCCCCACACACACACACCACAGCCCACACACCCACACACCACAGCCCCCCCCCCCCCCCCACACACACACACACACCACAGCCCACACACACACACCACAGCCCACACACACACACACCACAGCCTACACACACACACCACGGCCCACACACACACATACCACAGCCCACACTTCCAGGTATAATTGTATATGTATATGTAAATGGAGGGGAGAAATCCGCAAGACCTAATCACCTAAAGAGAATCACCTAATCTTTTGAATGGAAGATTTGGTGGTTAAAAGAAATTATTTTTTAAGGGAAAATGTGTCTGTAAGTGAAAATTAAATGCTTACTAACTCCAAGATGACTCATGTGAGAAAAGACAGACCCTTTTTCAAAATTGGGTATTATTTTGGACAGTATAACTAGGGGGATCATGCAGTCACAGCGACTGTCTGGCTAAAGATATATACTGTATGAATTTTTTGAAGGTGGTCTCTAAATACTCAGCTAAAAAAAATTTTTTAGAGACTAAAAAAGCCCTTATGTAGAAAAAGAAGATAGACTCCTATTTCAAATTCAAGTACTACTAGGTATTATAGTCAGGTGATCATTGAGGTAATTAGTAATCACTTGGCTAAAAAATATATACTTGTCTGTTTGTGTAGAGGCTCTTTTTGTTGTAGCAATATGACCATCATTTTATATATATATATATATATATATATATATATATATATATATATATATATATATATATATATATATATACAGGGAGTGCAGAATTATTAGGCAAGTTGTATTTTTGAGGATTAATTTTATTATTGAACAACAACCATGTTCTCAATGAACCCAAAAAACTCATTAATATCAAAGCTGAATAGTTTTGGAAGTAGTTTTTAGTTTGTTTTTAGTTATAGCTATTTTAGGGGTATATCTGTGTGTGCAGGTGACTATTACTGTGCATAATTATTAGGCAACTTAACAAAAAACAAATATATACCCATTTCAATTATTTATTTTTACCAGTGAAACCAATATAACATCTCAACATTCACAAATATACATTTCTGACATTCAAAAACAAAACAAAAACAAATCAGTGACCAATATAGCCACCTTTCTTTGCAAGGACACTCAAAAGCCTGCCATCCATGGATTCTGTCAGTGTTTTGATCTGTTCACCATCAACATTGCGTGCAGCAGCAACCACAGCCTCCCAGACACTGTTCAGAGAGGTGTACTGTTTTCCCTCCTTGTAAATCTCACATTTGATGATGGACCACAGGTTCTCAATGGGGTTCAGATCAGGTGAACAAGGAGGCCATGTCATTAGATTTTCTTCTTTTATACCCTTTCTTGCCAGCCACGCTGTGGAGTACTTGGACGCGTGTGATGGAGCATTGTCCTGCATGAAAATCATGTTTTTCTTGAAGGATGCAGACTTCTTCCTGTACCACTGCTTGAAGAAGGTGTCTTCCAGAAACTGGCAGTAGGACTGGGAGTTGAGCTTGACTCCATCCTCAACCCGAAAAGGCCCCACAAGCTCATCTTTGATGATACCAGCCCAAACCAGTACTCCACCTCCACCTTGCTGGCGCCTGAGTCGGACTGGAGCTCTCTGCCCTTTACCAATCCAGCCACGGCCCATCCATCTGGCCCATCAAGACTCACTCTCATTTCATCAGTCCATAAAACCTTAGAAAAATCAGTCTTTATATATTTCTTGGCCCAGTCTTGACGTTTCAGCTTGTGTGTCTTGTTCAGTGGTGGTCGTCTTTCAGCCTTTCTTACTTTGGCCATGTCTCTGAGTATTGCACACCTTGTGCTTTTGGGCACTCCAGTGATGTTGCAGCTCTGAAATATGGCCAAACTGGTGGCAAGTGGCATCTTGGCAGCTGCACGCTTGACTTTTCTCAGTTCATGGGCAGTTATTTTGCGCCTTGGTTTTTCCACACGCTTCTTGCAACCCTGTTGACTATTTTGAATCAAACGCTTGATTGTTCGATGATCACGCTTCAGAAGCTTTGCAATTTTAAGAGTGCTGCATCCCTCTGCAAGATATCTCACTATTTTTGACTTTTCTGAGCCTGTCAAGTCCTTCTTTTGACCCATTTTGCCAAAGGAAAGAAAGTTGCCTAATAATTATGCACACCTGATATAGGGTGTTGATGTCATTAGACCACACCCCTTCTCATTACAGAGATGCACATCACCTAATATGCTTAATTGGTAGTAGGCTTTCGAGCCTATACAGCTTGGAGTAAGACAACATGCATAAAGAGGATGATGTGGTCAAAATACTCATTTGCCTAATAATTCTGCACTCCCTGTATATATATAAGAAGTAAGTGAGTTGAATCCAGCACCATAGGTTTTAGTAAAATTTCTTTCCCACCTGTGTGCACGTTACCAAGGAGTATCAGCCAAACTCCAGTGTATACAGTCCATGTAAAAAACAAGGTAACAGCACCACAGCACACAATCTTCTTTTAAAGGTGAAAAATCTTTATTTGAGGTTTAGCAACCAGTAAAAAGCGACGTTTCGGACCTACATAGTCCTTAATCATGCATAAGTTACAATCAAACAAACTGACTTTAAAAAGGGTATCTGGACCAATCATGCTTCAATTCTCAGTGTTAATTGGTTTAACCCATACCTATCCAGGTTTGTAAATTTCAACAACACAGTGACCTCTAGTGGTACCAGAATATGTTCCATCATTTAAAACCATTATAAAAACAAATACAAATCATAATCTCTATTCAGACCATATGGATGTAATGTGTTCAGACGTTTAATCCACCATACTTCTTTCTGTTTTAATTTTAGTTCCCTATTACCCCCTCTTCTATGATGGGGGATATGGTCAATCACTTGAAAGCGAAGCTGGCTTACTGTATGACCCATATTTGTAAAATGTGCTGATACTGGAAGTGACATATCTTTTGATTTAATGGATGCTTTATGTTGACTAAACCTATCCCTGGCGGCTTGGGTGGTCTCGCCAATGTAACAAAGACCACATGGGCATTTAAGTAGGTAGATTGCATAGTTGGTTTGGCATGTATATAACCCATTGATTGTATATTGCTTTCTTTTGTCATTTTGTGCTAAGAATTTCCCTTTAATAACTGAATTACATTGAGCACAGTGTAAGCAGGGGTAACAGCCTTTATTAGGGGTAGTTAGATAATTTACATCAGACATTTTAGATGTACCTATATCAGCTTTTACTATGTGATCCCTAATCTTAGGGATCACATAGTAAAAGCTGATATAGGTACATCTAAAATGTCTGATGTAAATTATCTAACTACCCCTAATAAAGGCTGTTACCCCTGCTTACACTGTGCTCAATGTAATTCAGTTATTAAAGGGAAATTCTTAGCACAAAATGACAAAAGAAAGCAATATACAATCAATGGGTTATATACATGCCAAACCAACTATGCAATCTACCTACTTAAATGCCCATGTGGTCTTTGTTACATTGGCGAGACCACCCAAGCCGCCAGGGATAGGTTTAGTCAACATAAAGCATCCATTAAATCAAAAGATATGTCACTTCCAGTATCAGCACATTTTACAAATATGGGTCATACAGTAAGCCAGCTTCGCTTTCAAGTGATTGACCATATCCCCCATCATAGAAGAGGGGGTAATAGGGAACTAAAATTAAAACAGAAAGAAGTATGGTGGATTAAACGTCTGAACACATTACATCCATATGGTCTGAATAGAGATTATGATTTGTATTTGTTTTTATAATGGTTTTAAATGATGGAACATATTCTGGTACCACTAGAGGTCACTGTGTTGTTGAAATTTACAAACCTGGATAGGTATGGGTTAAACCAATTAACACTGAGAATTGAAGCATGATTGGTCCAGATACCCTTTTTAAAGTCAGTTTGTTTGATTGTAACTTATGCATGATTAAGGACTATGTAGGTCCGAAACGTCGCTTTTTACTGGTTGCTAAACCTCAAATAAAGATTTTTCACCTTTAAAAGAAGATTGTGTGCTGTGGTGCTGTTACCTTGTTTTTTACATGGCCTGTATATATATATATATATATATATATATATATATATATATATATAATTGTGGAGTTTTCCAGAAAATTACTACGTTTAAAGCCGCAATCAAAAGCTCAAAACTGTCTCACTGTTGTAAAATGGCTCAGCACTGAAGGGATTAAACTATGGATGCTATATAATATAGATTTAGAGCAAAATATTTCAGTATTTTTTTTAAACCATGGGTTATACAGAGTCAGTCACGGAAATGCTGTGCAATGTAAATAACACAATTTTGAGGAATTTTAGTTCTGAAGAGAAGTATTTTTATATCAAACACTAAAACATGATTACAAAAATGTAAATTGTATTTCATACAAACAAAAACAATATTCTCACACTTAAAATTAATACAAGAACCAAGCTAAATGACTTTACATCACACTGTTCCAAAGGATAATTAAGGCTAAGATTTTTAGACATAGAGGATAATAGAGCGATGTTGCTTTTATCTCTCATTGAAGAGCTATATAACTTCGCTCTCTATGGTATTTTAAAGAGACTACTTATTGCAGTGTCTAAAGAAAAACTTACCTTGGTAAATAGTTTGCAGCTAATTTAATTCCTAATTTGTTGAATTTGCACCAAAGTGATTATATACATGTTTTTAAAGTATTTTATAGGAAAATGTATGTTTTCAGAATATGAAATAGTTTAAACATTGAATAAGCAAGTTAGTTTCTTTGTTTTCTATTATGAATCTCCTTCTAAGTAATGTTGTGAAAGCTATGAGTATATAGGGTATACAACAAAATGTGATATCTTAATCAATTGGGTTTAGAGTGGAAAAATATATATTAAGGATTAAAGGAATACTTAACAAATATAGGTTTCTTTTATTTTTAAAGATTAAAAAATACCAGTGCTAGCTCTTGATCCAGTATGATTAATGTTTTTTTTTTTTAAAAATATCATGGGCCCCATCCGATATGCAACGTCGCCCGCAAAAGCCGGCGAAACCGTTTTTTGCGCTGGTTTGGTATCCTATATACAGCGCCGCATATAAATGTGGCACGTATATTTCACCCGTAGGACGTAGTTTTTTCCCCCATAGACTAACATATAAAACCCGCGCAATTTGGTATCCAATATCCAGCGCAAGGCCTTACGTGGCGAAAATGGAGAAAACTTACTCCATTTTAACCTCGCCATAAAATGCAGCCGTAGCAGGCCTTGCGCTGAGTATGGGACACCGTAACTCCCTAAAATGCCTACAAAAAAACCCTAACACAATGTCTATCTACCTGTCAACCGCAATCCCCCACCGCAATACCTAATAAAGTGTTTAACCCCTAAACCGCCACTTCCGGACCCCGCCGCCACTAAATAAAGTGTTTAACCCCTAACCCGCCGCTCCCGGACCCCTCCGTCATCTAAATTAAATGTATTAACCCCTAATCTGACCCCTCTACACTGCCGCCACCTACATTAAATATATTAACCCCTAATCTGACCCCCCTACACCGCCACCACCTACATTAAATATATTACCCCTAAACCTAAGTCTAACCCTAACACCCCTTAACTTAATTATTATTTAAATAAATCTAAACAATATTAATATTATTAACTAAATTATTCCTATTTAAAATTAAATACTTACCTATAAAATAAACCCTAAGATAGCTACAATATAATTAATAATTACATTGTAGCTATTTTAGGATTTATATTTATTTTACAGGTAACTTTGTATTTATTTTAGCTAGGTATAATAGCTATTAAATAGTTAATAACTATTTAATAGCTACCTAGTTAAAATAATTACAAAATTACCTGTAAAATAAATCCTAACCTAAGTTACAAATACACCTAACACTACACTATCAATAAATTAATTAAATAAATTAACTACAATTGTCTAAAATAAAAACAATTAAATAAACTAAACTATATAACAAAAACAAACAAACACTAAATTACAAAAAATAAAAAAATATTACAAGAAGTTTAATCTAAATACACCTAATCTAAGCCCCCTAATAAAATAAAAAAGCCCCCCAAAATAATAAAATTCCCTATCCTAAACTAAATTACAAATAGTCCTTAAAAGGGCCTTTTGCGGGGCATTGCCCCAAAGTAATCAGCTCTTTTACCAGCCCTTAAAATGGCTTTTTGGGGGCATTGCCCCAAAGTAATCAGCCCTTTTACCTGTAAAAAAAAGAAATACAATACCCCCCCCAACATTACAACCCACCACCCACACACCCCTACTGTAAAACCCACCCGATCCCCTCTTAAAAAACCTAACACTACCCCATTGAAGATCACCCTACCTTGAGCCAACATCACCCAGCCGGGCCGAACTCTTCATCCGATCTGGGCACAAGTGGTCCTCCAGCTGGGCAGAAGTCTTCATCTGATCGGGGCAGAAGAGGTCCTCCATCCAGCAGAAGTCTTCATCCAAGTGGGATTTTCTATCTTCATCCTTCCGGCGATGAGCGGCTCCATCTTGAAGACCTCGGGCGGGGAACATCCTTTTCGGCCGACGACTACCCGATGAATGGCTGGTCCTTTAAATGACGTCATCCAAGATGGCGTCCCTCGAATTCCAATTGGCTGATAGGATTCTATCAGCCAATCGGAATTAAGGTAAGAAAAACCCGATTTGTTGATTTAATCAGCCAATCGGATTGAAGTTCAATCCGATTGGCTGATTGGATCAGCCAATAGAATTGACCTCGCATTCTATTGGCTGATCCAATCAGCCAATCGGATTGAACTTCAATCCAATTGGCTGATTAAATCAACCAAACAAATTTTTCCTACCTTAATTCCGATTCGCTGATAGAATCCTATCAGCCAATCGGAATTCGAGGGACGCCATCTTGGATGACGTCATTTAAAGGACCAGCCATTCATCGGGTAGTCGTCGGCCAAGAAGGATGTTCTGTGCCGGAGGTCTTCAAGATGGAGCCGCTCATCGCCAGAAGGATGAAGATAGAAGATGCCGCTTGGATGAAGACTTCTTCTGGATGGAGGACCTCTTCTGCCCCAATCGGATGAAGACTTCTGCCTGGCTGGAGGACCTCTTGTGCCCGGATCGGATGAAGGGTTCGGCCCGGCTGGGTGAAGACGGCTCATGGTAGGGTGATCTTCAATGGGGTAGTGTTAGTTTTTTTTTAAGGGGGGATCGGGTGGGTTTTAGAGTAGGGGTGTGTGGGTGGTGGGTTGTAATGTTGGGGGATGTATTGTATTTCTTTTTTTTACAGGTAAAAGAGCTGATTACTTTGGGGCAATGCCCCACAAAAAGCCATTTTAAGGGTTGGTAAAAGAGCTGATTACTTTGGGGTAATGCCCCGCAAAAGGCCCTTTTAAGGGCTATTTGTAATTTAGTTTAGGATAGGGAATTGTATTATTTTGGGGGTCTTTTTTATTTTATTAGGGGGCTTAGATTAGGTATAATTAGATTAAACTTCTTGTAATATTTTTTTATTTTTTGTAATTTAGTGTTTGTTTGTTTTTGTAATATAGTTTAGTTTATTTAATTGTATTTTATTTTAGATAATTGTAGTTAATTTATTTAATTTATTGATAATGTAGTGTTAGGTGTATTTGTAAGTTAGGTTAGGATTTATTTTACAGGTAATTTTGTAATTATTTTAACTAGGTAGCTATTCAATAGTTATTAACTATTTAATAGCTATTGTACCTAGCTAAAATAAATACAAAGTTACCTGTAAAACAAATATAAATCCTAGGGGGTGTTAGGGTTAGACTTAGGTTTAGGGGGTAATATATTTAATGTAGGTGGCGGCGGTGTAGGGGGGTCAGATTAAAGGTTAATATATTTAATGTAGGCGGCGGCGGTGTAGGGAGGTCAGATTAGGGGTTAATATATTTAATGTAGGTGGCGGTGGTGTAGGGGGGTCAGATTAGGGCTTAATATATTTAATGTAGGTGGCGGCGGTGTAAGTGGGTCATATTAGGGGGTAATACATTTAATGTAGGTGGCGGCGGGGTCTGGGAGCGGCGGTTTAGGGGTTAAACACTTTATTTAGGTGCGGCGGGGTCCAGGAGCGGCGGTTTAGGGGTTAATACTAGGATAGGTTTATTGCGGTGTGGGCTATGGCAGTTTAGGGGCTAATAATTAGGATTATTGCGTTGTGGGGGGTTGTCGGTCTAGGGGTTAATACATTTATTATTAGGAGTGAGAGGGGGGATTGCGGATATAGGGGTATACATGTCGGGCTATTTTTGGGAGGCGTGTTAGACAGTTACGGGAGATTTCATATTTTAGTTAGTTTTTTTAGGCGCAGAAAGTTTCTAAAGTGCCGTAAGTCACAGGCGACTCCAGAAATTTGTAGTGACGCTCATTTCTGGACATCGCTAGTTTGTCCGACTTACGGCACTTTAGCAACTGCCGGCGGGGTATATGTAATACCCCAATGTGCGAGGTGAAACTACGGGTGGCGCGGGTTACCTCATTTGCGCCGAACACTACGCCGTATATCGGATAGCACCCCATATTAATAATATTCTAGTTTTCAAAAAAGGAGAATCATTGAGCTTTTATATAAATAGTGGTTCCTAACTGATTTTCACCCTCATTTACTATAAACAAGCATGAAATCAGCATGAAGAGAATAAAATTCTTAGCAAAATTTTTTTAGGTGAACTTTAATATAGAGAAATGTGCAGGATTATCTAAAAATCAGCATTTTGTCACCTTGATTTTAAGGTTGTTATTGGGAAAAAAATAGTAAGAAAATAGTACCTATATGCCTCAAATACATATTGTTTATAATCTGGATATTATTTACTTTAATGTTTGGTTAAATGTGATGCGTAATACTTGTGTTCAAAATATATTTCTTCCTTAGAATACTGTTGATTTAAAAGAATTATTTTAGGTTTCATTCCAAGTGGTCTTTGTATAGAATTTGACAGCTTAGAAACCAAACAAACATAATGTGCATATAACAGTGTGACTGTCATAGGGGCTGAATTTTAAGTATTCTAGATTTTGGAGTACTTATCAGTTACTCAGGAATTTAAATATTGGACAACACTCAGTCTGTATATATCAATAAAGAAATATGTCAAAATGTGTATAGGTGGTGCAGAATGCACAAACTGAAACATCTGACAAACTTAATCATGGAATGAAAAGAAAAAAAAAATGTGCCAAATTTTAATACACCTTTACCTATCCTGTATTTATAAGTTCTGACATAATAAAACTGCCCTTGGGTTTGACAACTTTTTTATTTAGAATGTCAATGCTTAGCTTTATTAGTGATATGGAATTTAAACATATTTCTATGTAATAACTGAGATGGGATGTTAAAATAAAATGGATGGGAGAATATTTTGGCACCAAATTAAATAATAAAAAAAACTGAAAATGTTGGATGAATTTTGTGCTAAGAAATTATAAATCTTTGACCAAATATTAAAAATTTGTTTTTGCAAGGGAATATTAATTAAATGTTACTATTCAAATGATAGTTATGATAGATTACAAGAATGTTTAGGGGAATCAACATTGAATTTTAATATTTAAATGTTCACATTCTTTATATGTACATTAATATTCATTTTCCAGAAACACTTGAATAACAAAACTCTGTTCTCCCATTCAATTATAATAATACAAATTCCACTAATCGCTAGTAAAAAAAAGTTAAATACAAAAATGTACTTTATCATCTATGGGCATACTGCTAATCTTGGAAAGTGCAGATCTTTGTTGTTTCATTTTAATGCTGCATAAACTTCCAGTAGTAGAATCCTGTTTTTTTATGTGTTGTAGGAAATATTTAAACTCAAGGAAACAGTAGAAAATCCTAAGACTTACCTATGAATTGTATTTATATTATAGAAGAGGTTTTCAGATATGCTCTTAACAGTGTTAATAAAATCAACTTGATAAACTGACCCTCCTCTATTCAATGCTGAAAGAGCCTAGACTAAAGCAAAAGGCCAATCTGGCAAGCAAGAGGAAGCATTTAGCATGTTCTCTGAATCAACAGAGGTTCAAGACTGTGACATTACAATTCCAGATACTGTATGATGTTAAGCCATTGATTTATGATTTACATTATCACTGCTATTCACACATCCTGTCACACAGCAAGTAGAAAATCACAATCATCACTGAAGACAGGCTAGACAGCTAAAAAAAACTAACCTGGCAATCATGGAACTACAGGAACGAACGATCATGAAAGCTAAACTAACAATGACTATGACACTCAGCCTCCGGTGCTCCACCCCTCCTCCCCTCTCACTCCTGGGCGCCAAAAATTAAAAAAATGGCCGCAAAAAAACCCAAAAACATTTGATAAAAAAAATGTCATAAAAAAATACCATTTTTTTTCTAATTTTTAAGCCGGTGCGGGGCCCCCCTGACCGCGGGGCCCGAGGCGGTCACTAGAGCCACCTTGCCCAAAGGCCGGCCCTGCACATTAGCATACATTTATTGTATTTGTATTTTTGTTTTCTGCACTGGGATATCAATTGTGTGTAAAAAAAACTTGTAAAAAAAATACTTTTCTATTCATTATGTTTATTAAAGTACTATAATGTGTTATGCAACCATATAATTTATTCTTAAAAATAGTTAACAATGAATTGAAGCAATTGTAATATACTGCAACTAATAAATCATGGGATATATTTAACATTATCATTTGTAATTTGTACCTGTAAGAAAAAAACGTACAAAGATTATCTGATAGATTTATCTTCTCTATTCACATGTCCTGGAAGCCCTTATACAACAATTGATTTGAATACAGAGTTTCTTAATATTTCTTCCCATTTGCTGAATATGATTTCTAAAGGAGAACCACCACTCATTTTCTTTGCTAACTGTCATCTCAGTTGCAGTAATTAAAACATTGGAGTACTATATATCACCCTCTATTAGATAGACATTTTCATTCACTGTGAAGATTAGCCCCCTATGTTTGTCAGTAATGTTCTGGGAAGTACTTGAATCCTGATTTTGGAGCCGCATTTGTTGCATTATTTTGTATTCCTTTGTTTTAAGTCTTATGCATGTGTTTTTCTACCAAATAACTCAATAAAAAAAAAGAAAGAAAATATGCTCACCTTTTTATGGAACTCTAGTCAGTCTGATTCTCTCTTTTCAAATCCAACTAAGCAATTAGGATTCTTCTCATTTGCATGAACCTATATGGGTTACATTATAGCAATTTTTACATGATGCATTCCATTGGTTGTTATAAGTTTCTCACATATGCAAAGTAGTGTGTGCTGAAGAACCACCAAACTCCCCAAACCCATAGTCCCTCACAATAGAAAACAGCAGAAATAACAAGAAAATTTATATGGAGGAGCGCTTAAGCTGAAGGTGTATAGAAGATAATTGATAAGTACATAAGAAGAAGATAGGGAAAAAGTGGCTATGCCAATTTATTAAAAGCTATAAAAATAAAATTATGAGACTAGTCATACATATAAAAAGTTAGTTATTCTAATAGTGGACGTCTCCGATGTACAGATAAAATAAATTAAATGAAGGCTAAGAAAAAAACAGTTGCCACCACAGGAGGAAAAAATAGTCTCTTATGAAGGTAAACCACCAAGATGTAATAAGTCATGGAAGTCCCCAAAAGTTAGTCACTAGTTGCGTGGTCCCAGCACGTTATGGTGACTGGGTATCTTTTACCTTACTCCTCCGGGTACCGTTCCGAATCGATCGGCTTACAGGGCTCCCCACTTCCGTAGAGGCGCGCACGTGACTAATGGCATCACAAGAAGTAGGCGCTGTCTTCAGTGTGGCGATCCTATTGGTCAGGACCGTCCTTGCAGCGGAGAAACTTTGCCAACCGCTTGTAGTGAGGAAAGAAATATCCGCTCTTTAGTGCAATTTGCACGCAGGATACCTGTGATCCGGTGGGGATAGCAGCTGACTGTGGGGATTGCCACATGTGCGTCTTGTGATGCCATTAGTCATGTGCGAGCCTCTACAGAGGTGGGGAGCCCTGTAAGCCGATCGATTCGGAACGGTACCCGGAGGAGTAAGGTAAAAGATACCCGGTCACCATAACGTGCTGGGACCACGCAACTAGTGACTAACTTTTGGGGACTTCCATGACTTATTACATCTTGGTGGTTTACCTTCATAAGAGACTATTTTTTCCTCCTGTGGTGGCAACTGTTATTTTCCAAGCCTTCATTTAATTTATTTTATCTGTACATCGGAGACATCCGGTATTAGAATAACTAACTTTTTATATGTATGACTAGTCTCATAATTTTATTTTTATAGCTTTTAATAAATTGGCATAGCCACTTTTTCACTATCTACTTCTTATGTACTTATTAATTATCTTCTATAGACCTTCAGCTTAAAGGATTACTTTCTGTTATAATTTTTAAGCTAAACAACTAACATATTAAAGTTAATAAACATTAATTAAAACCTACTGACCTATATTTTCTCCAAAACTAAGTTTCATAACGTTCTAAAAGTTATATATTTTATTCGCCGATGATGTCACGTTATCCTGCCCACTATTTTCAGCACTGAGTGTTCAAAATACTTAAACCAATAACTTTGTGTTTAAGGCGCCATTTTGAAACCTAGGTATTGTAAACGGATTGGTACAGAGCAAAGGATACCCACGGAGTGGGTTTGGAAAACAAATTACATTTGCAGACAAGATTTCTGATATACGGTAGGGATATGTTAATGAAATGCTATTGATAAAAAGCATATTTGGGGTAGTTAGCTAGTAACAGGCATAGAAAATATTTACTTACAGTGGCCCTTTAAGCGCTTCTTCATATAAATTTTCTGGTTATAAGTTTCTGCCATGAAGGTTTTTAAAAAAGCTCTAAAATAATTCCATGAAGTTAACAAAATTCAAACATCCTAGAATGCTCACAGACAGTCTCTGGTTTTCATCTGATAGGTTTGTAAGGTGATTGATTTAATATAATATTAATATACTTAATGTATATTAATATACTTAATTCTCTGTATGTATATTAATACTAATATACATACAGAGAGAGCCACTCAATCAGGAATGAACAATGGCACAGTAGCTTGTTCTTTGGTGGGTCACCACATGGGAGGAGCCTCAGACATACAAAAATAAAAATATACATCAAGATTATAAAGAGAGCCTGAAAAGCTAAACAAAATATACAGCAAGTCTGACCACATTTTTGTCCCTGTAAATGTTAAACAAGGCCACTATTGGGCCCCTTGTACCAATGTAAACTGGATAAAATAGGGATTATATAGAGTTAAGGGGGCCTAGTTATCAAGCGTCAACCTCAAATACGCTGGAATTCCGCAGCGTATTTGTGGCGAGGCTGATACGCCTTAGTTATCAAAGGCTCAAGACCGGCAAAAGTAGAATTTTGTGACGTAAGCATCGATCCACCGGACTCAGTCCGACACAGATCGATTCTTACGTCACTCCAGATGTTCCGCACACAAGTGCGGCACATTCTCACTACTTTTGCTAGTTATCAAAAAACTAGCAGGTACGCTCGGCACTTTTACGGCCCAGCGTACCTGGTTTTCAATCCGCCACCCCTGGAGGCGGCGGATCCCATAGGAATCAATGGGAGTCTGACCATAGCGAAAGTACAAGTTCGCTGCTGACAGACATCCCATTGATTTCTATGGGAGCTGTCTACACCTAACACCCTAACATGTACCCCGAGTCTAAACACCACTAATCTGTCCCCCCTACACCGCCGCAACTAAATAAAGTTATTACCCCCTAAACCGCCGCTCCCGGAGCCCACCGCAACTATAATAAATGTCTTAACCCCTAAACCGCCACTCCCTGAACCCGCCGCAACCTATATTAAATGTATTAACCCCTATCCTGTCCCCCCTACACCGTCGCCACCTATAATAAATTTATTAACCCCTAATCTGCCCCCCCTACACCGTCGCCACCTATAATAAATTTATTAACCCCTATCCTGCCCCCCACTACGCCGCCGCCACTGTAATAAAATTATTAACCCCTAAACCTAAGTCTAACCCTAACCCTAACGCCCCCCTAACTTAAATATTAATTAAATAAATCTAAATAAATTAACTCTTATTAACTAAATGAATCCTATTTAAAACTAAATACTTACCTTTAAAATAAACCCTAATATAGCTACAATATAAATAATAATTATATTCTAGCTATCTTAGGATTTATATTTATTTTACAGGTACCTTTCAATTTATTTTAACCATGTACAATAACTATTAAATAGTTATTAACTATTTAATAGCTTACCTAGCTAAAATAAAGAGAAATGTACCTGTGAAATAAATCCTAACCTAAGTTACAATTACACCTAACACTACACTATACTTTAATAAATTATTCCTATTTAAAAATAAATACTTACCTGTAAAATAAACCCTAAGATAGCTACAATATAATTAATCATTATATTATAGCTATCTTAGGATTTATATTTATTTTACAGGTAACTTTGTATTTATTTTAGCTAGTTAGAATAGTTATTAAATAGTTATTAACTATTTAATAACTACCTAGCTAAAAGAAATACAAAATTACCTGTAAAATAAATCCTAACTTAAATTACAATTAAACCTAATACTACACTATCATTAAATTAATTAAATAAACTACCTACAAATAACTACAATTAAATACAATTACATAAACTAACTAAAGTACAAAAAATAAAAAAAGCTAAGTTACAAAAAATAAAAAAATAAGTTACAAACATGTTAAAAATATTGCAACAATTTTAAGCTACTTACACCTAATCTAAGCCCCCTAATAAAATAACAAACCCCCCAAAATAAAAAAATGCCCTACCCTATTCTAAATTAAATAAATTTCTAAGCTCTTTTACCTTACCAGCCCTTAAAAGGGCCATTTGTGGGGGCATGCCCCAAAGAAAACAGCTCTTTTGCCTGTAAAAGAAAAATACAACCCCCCCCCAACATTAAAACCCACCACCCACATACCCCTAATCTAACCCAAACCCCCCTTACAAAAACCTAACACTAATCCCCTGAAGATCATCCTACCTTTAGTTGTCTTCACTCAGCCGAGCCACCGATGGAACTGAAGAGGACATCCGGAGCGGAAGAAGTTAATCCTCCAAGCGGCGCTGAAGAAATCTTCCATCCGATGAAGTCATCATCCAGGATTCTATCAGCCAATCGGAATTAAGGTAGGAAAAATCTGATTGGCTGATGGAATCAGCCAATCAGATTGAGCTCGCATTCTATTGGCTGTTCCGATCAGCCAATAGAATGCGAGCTCAATCTGATTGGCTGATTGGATCAGCCAATCGGATTGAACTTGAATCTGATTGGCTGATTCCATCAGCCAATAAGATTTTTCCTACCTTAATTCCAATTGGCTGATAGAATCCTATCAGCCAATCGGAATTGAGGGGACGCCATCTTAGATGACGTCCCTTAAAGGAGCCGTCATTCGTCGTAGTCCGTCGGTGAAGAAGGTGGTTCTGCGTCGGCGGAAGGAAGATTCAAGACCCGGCTTGGAAGATGACTTCGCCCGGATAGAAGACCTCTTCAGCGCCTCTTTGAAGATGACATCGGCAGGATCGAAGACTTTTCTTCAGCGCCGCCTGGATGATGACTTCATCGGATGGAAGATTTCTTCAGCACCGCCTGGAGGATTAACTTCTTCCGCTCCGGATGTCCTCTTCAGTTCCATCGGTGGCTCGGCTGAGTGAAGACAACTAAAGGTAGGATGATCTTCAGGGGATTAGTGTTAGGTTTTTGTAAGGGGGGTTTGGGTTAGATTAGGGGTATGTGGGTGGTGGGTTTTAATGTTGGGGGGGGGTTGTATTTTTCTTTTACAGGCAAAAGAGCTGTTTTCTTTGGGGCATGCCCCCACAAATGGCCCTTTTAAGGGCTGGTAAGGTAAAAGAGCTTAGAAATTTATTTAATTTAGAATAGGGTAGGGCATTTTTTTATTTTGGGGGGGTTTGTTATTTTATTAGGGGGCTTAGATTAGGTGTACGTAGCTTAAAATTGTTGTAATATTTTTAACATGTTTGTAACTTATTTTTTTATTTTTTGTAACTTAGCTTTTTTTATTTTTTGTACTTTAGTTAGTTTATGTAATTGTATTTAATTGTAGTTATTTGTAGGTAGTTTATTTAATTAATTTAATGATAGTGTAGTATTAGGTTTAATTGTAACTTAAGTTAGGATTTATTTTACAGGTAATTTTGTATTTCTTTTAGCTAGGTAGTTATTAAATAGTTAATAACTATTTAATAACTATTCTAACTAGCTAAAAGAAATACAAAGTTACCTGTAAAATAAATATAAATCCTAAGATAGCTATAATATAATTATTAATAATATTGTAGCTATCTTAGGGTTTATTTTACAGGTAAGTATTTATTTTTAAATAGGAATAATTTATTAAAGTATAGTGTAGTGTTAGGTGTAATTGTAACTTAGGTTAGGATTTATTTAACAGGTACATTTCTCTTTATTTTAGCTAGGTAAGCTATTAAATAGTTAATAACTATTTAATAGCTATTGTACCTGGTTAAAATAAATTGAAAGGTACCTGTAAAATAAAAATAAATCCTAAGATAGCTAGAATATAATTATTATTTATATTGTAGCTATATTAGGGTTTATTTTAAAGGTAAGTATTTAGTTTTAAATAGGATTCATTTAGTTAATAAGAGTTAATTTATTTAGATTTATTTAATTAATATTTAAGTTAGGGGGGCGTTAGGGTTAGACTTAGGTTTAGGGGTTAATAATTTTATTACAGTGGCGGCGGTGTAGTGGGGGGCAGATTAGGAGTTAATAAATTTATTATAGGTGGCGACGGTGTAGGGGGGGCAGATTAGGGGTTATTAAATTTATTATAGGTGGCGACGGTGTAGGGGGGGCAGGATAGGGGTTAATAGGTTTAATATAGGTTGCGGCGGGTTCAGGGAGCGGCGGTTTAGGGGTTAAACTATTTATTTAGTTGCGGAGAGGTGCGGGATCAGCAGGATAGGGGTTAATAATTTTATAATAGAGGGCGACGGTGTAGGGGGGGCAGGATAGGGGTTACTAGGTATACTGTAGGTGGCAGCGGTGTCCGGGAGCGGCGGTTTAGGGGTTAATACATTTATAAGAGTTGCGGCAGGATCTTGGAGCGGCTTTTTAGGGGTTAATACATTTATAAGAGTTGCGGCAGGGTCTAGGAGCGGCGGTTTAGGGGTTAATACATTTATAAGAGTTGCGGCAGGGTCTAGGAGCGGCGGTTTAGGGGTTAATACATTTATAAGAGTTGCGGCAGGGTCTAGGAGCGGCGGTTTAGGGGTTAATACATTTATAAGAGTTGCGGCAGGGTCTAGGAGCGGCGGTTTAGGGGTTAGTAACTTTATTGAGTTGCGGGAGGCTCCGGGGGCGCCGGTATAGGGGGTAGAACAGTGTAGTTTAGTGTGAGTGCTTAGTGACAGGCTAGCAATAAAGCTGGGAAAAAGCCGAAGGGCAGCGAGATCGGATGAGTGATAACTGTCACAGTCCGCTGCTCATCGCCCCGCGGCTTTTTGACAGCTTTATTTGATAACTTAGGCGTATTTTTTCAGGTCCGCGGCGGCGATGTGAGGCGAGCTTAGGCGGGCGTATTGGGCCGGCGAAGCCAGAAAAGTAGACGGCTTGATAACTACCCCCCAAGGTCTCTTATGGCCCTAATGTTTAAATATATTCCAAAATTGCTACTCAAAAGGGTGGTAGACTGTATCACATAAATGATATAGAAAGTACAACTTGAAAAACAAAGAACTAGCTAGTATACACATTAAATGAAAACAGCACCATACAGGCATAACATTCTGAAAAGACAAGTGTGGCTTATATTATATGATAGCATACGCTGAAGTACTTAGAAAAAATGGTAGTTGATAGCAAATGAGCAAGTAGAAGGGTGTGACCTATTTCTAATATATATATTTGGATGTTGTGCGTCAGTCATTAATTGCCATGCTAATATGGCTATCTATTGGCAATAAAAAACAAACTAAGCTAGTTTGTATGTAAACTAGTTAGGTCCTTTAACTAAATACTCAGTAAGAAGTGAAATGATTATATCAAGATGATATAAGTATGTCAGGTAAAAGGTGAGTGACATTGTGGGCTATGTGTGTATATATATATATATATATATATATATATATATATATATATATATATATATATATAGATATCCAAACAGGTGCACTCACTGTGACATAAGGCATCCGCCGGGGTGCTGCGTAGAAAACATATAGCAATATCCGTTCAACCCCTAGAGGTAGAGAAACGCTTCACTCTCCGGTCTTATTCAAAAATCCTTTATTAGGTATCCAGCATCAAATGACAAATCTCCCAAACGTTTCGATACCAATTGGTATCTTTATCAATGGGTAATCAGAACATATCTATCCCAAAAGAAGGTTCCTAATACTAACCACAAACCACTCACCAATATACACCTGTAAAGCGTCCCTGTCACTTCCGGTGCATCAGAAGCCGCCCCACCACGCGCATGCGTCCAGGAGTTAGCCAACCGCATGGCTAATTAGCATATTCAGTCACGCAATGACGTTTGCGCTCCAACCGCGCATAGTTACTCCTGCTAATGCGCATGTCCGGGTGGCTGGGGTTCCGATGACACCGGACTAACTATTACAAGTATAACTACTCTAAAGTGTAAAAAAACTAACTATACCAAATTAAAATCTATAAAAATATTATAACTACCTGAGTTCTCAAAACAGACTTTGTTCCTTATATTTATAGCATCTTAATATATTAATAAGATACTTTGCATCTTTATATACAGTTTGCTGAGCTAATCACTGCCCCTTTATTATCCTATCCATAATCTCCAAAATGTCTATTTACTAGATAAAGTATGTTATATTACAATTATCAATAAAACATATAGCTTCTATGCCAATTGGAGTGCAGTAAGAATAAAGGATTTTTGAATAAGACCGGAGAGTGAAGCGTTTCTCTACCTCTAGGGGTTGAACGGATATTGCTATATATATATATATATATGGGTACAAGGGTTATAACAGAGCCTATATATCCACTAAAGTGGGTAAAAAATAAAAATAAACCATAAAAAATATATATATATGAAAAATAAAATAAAAAATATAAAATAAAGAACTTGGTAGTTCAATTTGAGTCTTTTGGATATATATAGTCCTTAGTGTGTGTCCAACATACGGATGATATGTAGTAATGGATGGTATATAATACCCTTACCAGATATTACCCCAATCTAATGAGGTAAGTATGCCGCACTGGGGGTATGTGTTGGTAGTTCAATCTTCTCCTTGTATCCAGTGAGATGGCTGTATCAGTTTTCGTTAGCCTCCTGGAGTATGCAGGGATGTGCTTCTGATGGTAGATGTATCCCTTGAGCTTCCTGTGGATTAGTGGTTGGCTTCTTGGAGTACTTTTTCTGTCTTGGTATGAACTTTCTCCGTCGTGAGTAATACCCAGGGAGACAAAAAAGTATATATAGTGTAATACAGTTTTATTTATAGTATAGAACAGTAATGCAATTCACATAGCACTCACATTTAGCATCCTCAAACAGTATGAGGTATGTAATTGGCATATAGGACCTAAGTTGGTCTCTCCACAGGTTAGTGTCAATTAAAATGCCCCAATTTTCGCTGAGAACTCCGTAATGAAGTTTCTCACAGATGTTGTTACATCCAGAATGGGGTTAATACAGTCACAGTTAATTGTAAAAATGGTGCTAGATATCTAGCCACAAGGAGGTATAATATCTAAAAGCAATATAAGAGTATAGCAATAAAAAAATATATATTAAAAGTATATACTTTTAATATATATTTTTTTATTGCTATACTCTTATATTGCTTTTAGATATTATACCTCCTTGTGACTATATTATGGGGCTGAATTATCAAGCTCCGAATGGAGCTTGATGCCCCTGTTCCCTCGTGAGCCTTCAGGCTCGCCGGAAACAGCAGTTATGAAGTAGAAGTCTAAAGACAGCGTATGCTGTCAGCATTTATCAATGTGTGACAGACAGGATATGCTACATCGTATCATGTCCGCTCGCACTTTCATAAATCGGCCCCTATGTCTCCATTTTTCACTATTTCCTTTTTTTTTTTACTTTCTTTGATCTATTTTCCTATTTTTTCCACTATTAAGCCCCTTTTTTTTATCTCTACCTTCTTTTGCCCCGATTCTGGGTTTTTTCTCTTGTTATTCTACTATATAACAAAGATGACTAAGGGTAATAATTTTACTTTGAGACATTAAGGGCCAGATTACAAGTGGAGCACTAATTTAACGTGCAAATTTGTTTACTAATCTGCTGATTATTTCACCTGTGCTCCAGTTCATATATCCTCAAAATCTGGCCTTTTAAAAAGGCTTGAGGACAGGTTTGAAACCAATTTGCTAAAAAGACCAGAGGCAAAAAGGTAAAAGCTCAATATTCAAGCAAGCAGCTCTTATGGACTAAGCTAAACTATAAAGGTCAGACATTAGAGCAAGTAGCACATTATAAAATATGGTTTATATAAGATCACACTCTAGCAGCTTGTGAAGCACAAAAAAACCTTAGGAAGAGGTGAAAGTTTACCAACCTTAAGGCCATAAGTTACTATTGATATAAGCTAAATATAGTGAAACAGTAGTTTAGCCCTCCATTTGCAAGTATACTATATACATCACTAACTCATATCTCTTCATATTAGTGAAAGCCTACACTGCACTGTCAGACAGCACTATGTCTTGTTGTAGATATATTTATGTATGTACTCTGCAGGCGCTATGGCAGATCTCTGGAGGTGCATAGCTTGTATCTGAAGAGATATAAGCAGCGTGAAATATACTGTGTTACAATTAATAAAAATGGTTAGTAGTCGGACTTCCGGTGGGCGGGCGCTGAGAGTGGAAGCAGGGGAAAGGAGCTCCGGACCCTTGGCCCCTACTTTGAGCTGGAAACACTAGAAAAGGCCCATAACTAGCCAAATTCCTTGGCAGGGAATAAATACCCTGTCCGGAGCACTACGGTAAGGAGTCTGACACCCGACTCCCCCGCCGCGAAGCGCAACTAGAGAGGAAGGCAGAGGAGAGTGGCTGCAATAAGGGCGGCTGGAAGACAGGGCATAACAATAGCCCCAGAATTGTACCGGAGGGCTCCTTCAAGATCTAGAGCTCCAAGCGAGGTGCCCCAAGCAGAAGGAAGGAGAAAAGACCGGGTGAGGGGGTGAGTTGGAGCTTTGGCGGCAAAACGCCATCTTGACATAGCTGAGGGGAAGGTGAAGTGACGCACACAATATTACATAGTGCTAGCCCCCGCAGAGACACACACCATAAGAAGCCTGAGAAGCTAAACGCCAAACACAAAACTTACACAGACAAGGGAGAAAGGCCCCAGATTGTAATAGGACTTGAGAGTTATAAACACTTTTGCTGCATATCAAGCGGCAGGCCAGGGCCTGTGCTGTGTTGGGACTTTATTATTTTATTACTGCAGCAAACAGCCTCACCCACTGGTGGTAAACCACAGAGAAGTATTCAACACAATCCCAAATAAAAACACAGCCAGACAAAGGACTATAAACAAACCCATCTGCCACATGTCAAGCATAATAGTTGATTGCTAATTTGCTGAGCAATATAGCAGGGGAGGTGTAAGACAGGACCTGCAAAGACATATCACAGAAGACGGCAGGAGAGTCCTATACAGATATTCTACATATACCACAGCTGAGGGATTACAAGATCAAGCCTAACTCTCTGGTCACTAATTTTTTTTCTCTGTGGAAGTTGAGTATACACAGGCGCAACATACAGGCTGCGCTAGACAAAACCACATACGCAGCTGAGAGTTACTTCTCGCCAGATCCCATAGAGAGGGTCACCCTCAAAGACATCACTGACATTCTCATTCATTTATTTGATATAAAAAAGCTGTGATAACGCACCCCACCACAATGCAGGGCTAATCTGAATGGGCTCACGCCCCCCCGCTCACCCTTCCTTTATGTTTACTGAATATTGCAAGATCCTCTAAAAGACCTGAGACACCCAGACCTGGTTCTAGCGGTCCATTATCCTTATAAAATACATTACACCATATATGTGTACAGTTGAAGCAACAACTGTGGAACTCTCAACGCTGTATGCAAAAGTATTACGACTCATACTCCAAGAAAACGGACACAATGACAAACAGGCTAAAGAACGCTGATAAAAGAAAGCACCAGGTGGAGAGTCACCAAGCTCCAGGGCCTGCGGAAGATGCTGGACCCAATAGTCTCATGGATGCCCACCCAATTGTCTCACAAATCTCAGCGTTGTTCCTACCCAAGATAGACCAACTCCAAACAGGTATGGATTCTCTTACAGCCGAAGTTAAATCCTTTAATGGCAGATTGACACGGGTGGAACAGCAGGTGGCAGAAGGGGAGACCCGTCACAGAGAAACTGAATCCCAAGTCCATACCTTACAACAACAGAATGAACGGCTGTGGGCAAAGATTGACGACCTGGAAAATAGGTCGCGACGGAACAACCTAAGGATAGTGGGCATCCCTGAGTCAGTCCCAGGCTCCCAATTGGTGGAGTTTGCAGAAAACACCTTGCCGGGACTCCTTAATATCTCTAAAGACTATCTCCCTTGCACAGTGGAAAGAGCGCACAGAGTGGGAGACCAGAGCAAACACAAGGAAAATAACCAACCATCACGCCAAGTCATGGTGAAATATCTCAACTTTAAGGACAAAATCTCAATTCTACACGCTTATAGGAAAGCTCCCACTCTCGAATACAATGGAAAAAGACTATACCTCTTCCAAGATTACTCTGCGGCAGTGGCTGCCAGGAGGCGAGAATTTTCACCATACTGTAAGCAACTGTTAGAACAGGGCAGAACAGCAGCCTTACTGTTTCCGGCAAGATTGAGATTACAAACCTCGAGAGGACCACTGTTTTTTGACTCGCCTAACTTGCTCAAGCTTCACCTGCAAAAAGAGGGGGAGAGAGGGCAAGGGGCAAATGAAAATGAAGATGACTCTGATGCTTAGGACTGGGTTCTTTGCCTGGTCGATAGAAAATGATCATTAACGGATAAGCAACATTATTGCAATGAAGAAATGTATCCTTGCAAAAGTGAGGGGGGGGGGACCCACTTTATTGTTGGACAGGAAAGTTAGTCCATTGTTGAACTGTTGGGTTTGTTAAGAGGGGAGGTTATTGTTCATTTAGTTCTAAATGTATGCACTGTTTACCGCATTTGTGTCACTTAATTTTGTGTACTAACTATCTGTATTAGGAAAAGAGCTGACCGGGCCTGCCTCTGGGTGCCACCTTGGAGGGGAGGGTAGAATTATCGGTAATAAGCACAGTAACGGTGAGTACCACATCTTTACGTATACTCTGAAATAAATATACACGAACACATAAAATGAGACTGACCACATGGAATGTGGGTGGGATTACATCCCCAATTAAGAGAAAGGCTATACTCAGACATTTGAACACCTTAAAGACAGACATAGCAATACTTGAAGAAACTCACCTCTCGCAGAAAGAACATCAAAAACTCAGACAGGGCTGGGTGGGGGAGGTGCTACACACAACTTACGAAAAAAAAAGGGCCAGGGGAGTGGCGATCCTCTTCCGCAGAGGTCTAGACTACACTATCTCGCAATCTCTAGTTGATACTGAAGGCAGATTTGTAATGGTAAATATGACAATAGGGGAACTTCGAATGGTTATCTGTGGGGTGTATGGTCCACATACTGAAAAGAAAACTTTTCTCACACAGTTACAGACCAAGCTTATACAGTTTGCAGACCTTCCATTGGTGGTAGGGGGAGACTTCAATATTGCCCCACAAACGCCAGCAGATAGGTTCCGAAACCCAAACTTCACATCACAACACTGAATAGAATACAAAGGATCTAAGAGGGAAACACGTATCCTACATAACTTCAAGGGTTCCTTGTCACTGTCAGACGTCTGGAGAGATAGAAACCCAGAAGTGCGAGACTACACTTGCCTACACCCAGCAAAAACTACCCTATCACGTATAGACTATTTTCTAATCACCAAATCCTTTTGCTCCCATATAACAGATACTAAAATTGATCCTATAACAATCTCAGACCACGCACCAGTCTCCTTACAAATAGACACTGATATTTCACACAAACGAGGACATAGATGGAAATTCCCGACACATCTATACCATGATCTTAACTTGCGCAGGCACCTAATAGGAGAGTGGCTGGTGTATAGGGACCTCAACGCCGAACATGTGAATAATATTTCACTTTTCTGGGAAACGGCAAAAGCAGTCCTGAGGGGGGTGGTGACAGCATATGCAGCCAAAGTTAGGAAAAAATGTAAAGCGAGAGGGGAACTCCTTCTGCGGCAATTACTTAATGCCAGAAACAAATACTTGCGTAATCCCACCACACAGAACAGACTCAAATATAGAAAGACCAAAGACCTTAGAGACACCTACCTCATCCAAACCACGATTTCCGCTCAAAACCGCTCACAGGCCAAATTCTATAGGTATGGAAACCGTACTGGGAAACTTTTAGCAAGACTCACTAGGTTAGATAGGAAACCTAACAACATCTTAGCTATTAAGGACAAAGACAACATACTCACCCAAGACTCAGAAATACAACAAGCATTCACCTCATACTACTCGAACTTATATGACTCACAAGACATTGACCCAGGAAAGAAAGAACAATTCTGGAGAGACTTGACACTGCCACAGCTAAGCGAAGACCACGTACAAAAACTCAATGCCCCAATCCAACCATTAGAAATCACCAAGGCTATCAATTCACTCCCTCTAGAGAAATCCCCGGGGCCTGATGGCCTTCCTGGAGAATTCTATAAAATGCTCAGTACAGAAACTGCAGACACCCTAGCCCTACTATTTAATGCAATTCTAGAAGGGAAAACAAATTTATCCAACAGATTTGCAGAGGCAAACATTACGGTCCTTCCCAAACCTGACAGAGACCCATTGTTAACGGCATCCTATAGGCCAATCTCCCTGCTAAACTCTGACTACAAATTATTCACGAAAATACTGGCCAATAGATTAGCAGAAGTCCTTCCCCTCCTAATTCATGAAGATCAAACTGGGTTTGTAAAAGGGAGGTCAGCAGTAAAAAACATGAGAAAACTACAACTGGTATTATCACATTTTTGGGAGCAGGAGGGAGGAAACAGGCAGAAGAGTGCAGTGGAGGCATGTTTGATTCTAGTAGACGCAGAAAAAGCTTTCGATAAGATACTATGGGACCATTTATTTACCACCCTTAAAAAATTCGGACTGAAGGGATCCTACATGAGAGCTATCGAGACCATTTACAGTACCCCCCAGGCGGCGATTTTGATAAATGGGTCACCATCAAAAGTATTTCCCCTTAGAAGGGGAACACGGCAGGGGTGCCCGCTCTCACCACTCCTGTTTGACCTGGCGCTTGAACCACTGGCGATTAAGATTAGGAAGGAAGCAGAGGGATTGACCATAGGCAGAGACACCATACACCTGTCGCTCTTCGCTGACGACATGGTGCTGTACACAGACAACCCCAGAGGGAACATACCTAAATTATTGACGACGATAGCTGAGTTTAGTGACATATCAGGATACCGGATAAACAAGGACAAATCAGAGCTATTATGGCTACTAAATAGGGACCCTAACACACCATTGGAAGATAACTTTAAAGTAATCACAAACACGTTTAAATATCTAGGCATTAAAATAACAAAAGATCCCACTCAATGGTATACAATAAATTTCAAACCATTATTGCAGAACCTCAAACAAATGCTCCTGAATTGGACGCCATTGCCACTGACCCTGACAGGAAGGATAGGGCTGATAAAGATGACCCTGTTCCCCAAACTTCTCTACACCCTACAAATGCTGCCAGAGCTACTTCATAAGCAAGATCTCAAGACACTAAATAGGGACATTTTAAATTTCATTTGGAGGGGGAAAAACATAGAATCAGTTACCAAAAGCTAACATGTCAACCAGAGCAGGGGGGGCTAGGACTCCCCAACATAGAATATTACAACTGGGCAACCCTTTCAAAATATGTGATGGATTGGCTAGTGGATGGGGGACAATTTACTAACAAGTCGCTGGAGACAGCATTTATCAAACCATGGTCGCTTAAAATGCTCCCACACATGAACAGGGCACAGGTAGAGCCCATTATCAGGGGGGCGGGCCTTTTTAGTAATCCAATAAAGGCTTGGTGGAAGTTATGTGGGACTCTCGGAGTCTCACATGGCAGTACAGTTTACTTGCCCCTGGGGGGTAACCCAGATTTCCCCGCAGGATTTACCACTAAACCATTTAAACAATGGGAGAAATGGGGGGTAACAACCCTAAAACATGTCTTATCAGGTAACGGGTCCACAGTCAGACCATTTATAGAACTGCAGAATGACTACGGCATACCAAACTCCCACCACTTCGCCTACCTACAGGTAAAACACTACGCGCAAGGTCTACTGAAAGCCGGTAATATGATGGAAATAGACTGTGACATTTATAAACTCTTAAGGTTGACAAAGGGAGGGGTGACCTCCATCTCGCATACCTACAACACGCTCCAATCAAAAGTACACAAAGCCAATATCACACATTTACAATCTGCCTGGGGGAACCTGGTGGGACATGACATCACAGATACATGTGTAGTGCAGAGTTTTGTCGAGGTGAGGGAGGCATCGCTCTCAAATGACATAAGAGAATCCCACACCAAACTAGTCCACAATGCATACATAACCCCCAAAATATTCCACAAGTGGAAGAGTGATACATCAGGGTTGTGCCCGAAATGTTCCAACCCTAACCCAAACATTACTCACATGATATGGAACTGCCCGAAACTAACGAAATTCTGGGGCATGGTGCAGAGGTGGGTGGAAACATGCACAGGGGAAAAAATTCACTTATCAAACGAGTCAGTGATATTTCTAAACCATCAAACGAAGATACCGAGATACACAAGATTCATAAACAATGTAATTCTACTCACTAGAAAACTCATCTTGCAGCACTGGATGTCACAGGCATCACCAAGCCTAACACAATTCAAAGACACCCTGAGAAAACAAATGATTTATGAGCAACTGGACACTCAGGGAGACATAACACACAGAACAAAAAAATTCATAACCAAATGGGAACCCTTCATCACCACTTTAGACACAGCGAACCAAAAACAAATAATCTATCCATTCAAAGACACAGAATACATACTGAATGCACAACTACATGGAAAATGGAACATATTTACCTAAAAGACCAGAATCAGCAACCATGATCGGTGGCGGTACAGGGACAGACACATAGAGAACCGGGGTGGCACCCGGGGGGGGGGGTCCAGGAATAAGGTAAGCTCTGAGGAGGGAGGGGAACTGGCAGGATGGATATTAGAAGAAGGAGATAGAATCAGATTAAGTATCCAGTAGGTATGATACCAACATGTTACCCTGCATATCAAGAACTGATTTATGTTATAATCTAACCTAGTGAGTGATGATAACAACTAGGTGGGGTGTGAGAAGGAGCCTAAAAGGGATGGAGAAAGGATCTCCAAGGAAAAATACTGGAAAACTGAGATGCTAATGTATTGAATAGACATGCCATCATACTGTATCTAGCTGAATGACTCTGTAATTCTAGATGTTTGTCTATGTACTTGGCATTGGAAAAATAAAATATTTAAAAAAAAAAAAAAATGGTTAGTAGTCAGCGTCAGGAGAGCAAAGCACACAAACTCACTATAAAAAACGGCCAACTAACAGGGTCGTACAGAAGAATAAATAAATTATGGGGACATAGGAGCGCCACCCAAAGGGGGCTTAAGTGTGCTGGTGGAAAAGCTGGGCCCAAAGAGATTATGAATATTGGTGTATAATGGCCAAAAAAACAACACATAGTACTGTATTACTAAGTAGCGTAGAAATAACACATAATACTGTATTAATAACACATAATACTGTATTAATAAGGAGCATAGAAATAAGGTGAAAAATACAGACAATAAAGAATATATAAAAACATATGTTGTATATTAAAACGGTTTTAATCCAAGCAATATATAGAACAAGATTGCTAGAACTATGTGGCAATCTAGCAGAGTTATTCACAATCTAGAGTAAAATGTTTAAAAAGCAACGGTGAAAAACATCTCAAACATATGAAAAAATAAGGGTATAGAAAAAAAGAACAATAAATAAAATAATGAATGATATTAACGAATCTGAGCTCAGATAAAGGGATGTCCCATATATAAAGCAATGATATAGTCCCAAAGTCTATACAGTCACAAAGAGTCAGAAAGAGTAAAAAATCCAGTGGAGGTCCAATGTGGAAGCATCCAGAGAAGAGAGAGGAAAATACTTTTATCCAGGGGAGTAAAATCTTTTATCCAAAACTCCTGGTTCAGAGTAAGAACATATAAAGATACCTGTAGAAGAAAAAACAAACAGATGCACAAAAACAAAAAAGCTAGCTAAACTAAAAGAAAACGTGCTCACCATATACAAATAGGAACTCGCTGGTATGTCACAGGAGGTCAACACATTTTGGCCACCTCGTTTATCAAGACTATACCAGCTTAGTTTAGAGGTGTACTATTTAAAGGCTAACTTAGCCAATCAAAGAAAGGGGATGTGGTGAGTTTTAGGCACCAAATGTACATATGGACCAAAGTCTGGTTAGATATTTCCAGGTAAGTAAACACTTCCGGGTAGCTAAGCTCCAGAGCCACCATTTTTGTTAGGGGCAAAAAATAATTGGCCAATTGTTTAAAATTAGTGGTCAATTGTTTAAAATAGTGAATGGTGCTTATATAGATAATGTATAGTGTTTATGATATATACATGGTCCAAAAATATGAAAGAGTATATGCAATATGCTTTAAGATATAGTATATAGGTATAGTATGTTTTACCAGAAGAAGATGATTGATATCTTCTAACCAGTTTTACTGGATGCATATAAATAAGTAAATCGTGTGCAGTGATAGCGCAATAGTAGCGTGTGTTCTATGTCAAAATGCCTTTATGTGGTGATACAGTGTTGAGTTGTATGGCTTATTAAAAAGTAAAAGACAGTGCAGAGGGCACCATTTTGGATAAGGGCAAGGTAGTTAAAATAATAATCATGATAGTAAAAGACAGTGCGGTAAAGCGCCATTTTGGATAAGGGCAAGGGAATTAAAATAATAGTTATAATAGTGGATATGACTCTAATAACGAGGGACTATTTATTGTGAAATATAGAAAAAAAAACAGAAAAAGTAAAAACAGGAACAGACCGTTATATAAGGATCCATTCTGTACATAAGGGGAATGACGATGACAATTTTGCATTTAGATATAGAGAACAAACAACATCTGTAATGTCAGTACAGTACATTAATCACATGAAGTTACAATAAATAAAGATACAATGTATGCACCAACAAAGTAATTCACAATAGTTAAAAGTGAAAATAACAGTTTGTAATGTTATCTTACAGATGCAGCCTATAGCGGTTGTGTAAGATGATTAGAAACATTTATGCAAGCACTTATCAAACCTATAGTTTTAAGATTGTGGGAAAAAGCTCAAATAAGAGTTTGCACATAGATTAAAAAGAACACACTTTGTTGCAATTATCACATGAGGGGATTAAACATATGTGCGGATATTATAAAAACATATGTAAAAGGCATACATACAAAAAATACATACATGAAAAATAAAATATATAGAGTGTATATATATATATATATATAAAAGGACAGCCCGAGTTCCAGGTGAGACACATGAAAACTAGACTTAAAATTTGAAATATACGTCAGATAATTTCACTGAAAATATGAAATACACATCAAATACTGTGAAAACTAGAAGAGGAGAGGTTCCCCCACTAAATTGGGGGTCCATCTAAATTCAACAAATAAGTGGCTACGGTTAAAAGTAAACCCGCTATATGAACTAAACGGATGAATATGGAAAATAATATTCTGAGGTATGAGCACTTGTCCTAAACCCCTATCTAATCTGTAAAACCAACAGAAAAAACAATCTGTAAAACCAACAGAAGAGAGGAGCTGTGGAATTCACAAACGTGTCTGCTATGATGTGATAATACTATACAATATTTTTTTAGTGGGCATTTGGACAAAAAGTTCCTAAAGACCCCAAAAAACTCAACCTAACAATTAGTGTGAATACACATATCTGCTTACCTAGAGGGAACATGGTAGGAGAGGGGACGTTTGCTGGCATGAAATTAAGGGGAGAAAAGGATGGATCACCCTAAAAAAGGATAACGACTATATCGTAAAGAACACAGTGGTTATAAGAGGTGTATGACTTTGAAGTCCGCGTTCAAAACCTTTGGATAAATGCAATCCAAATCAAATATCCATTTGCACTCCGTTAGGAGAAGTTTCTTTTCAAAGTCACCTCCTCTCCAATCTTTATGTACCTTACACAGTCCCATAAATTTTAGGGCTTTAGTGCCCCATTATGCTTCTCCTTAAAGTGCTTGTATAGTGGGGTATCATCTTTATTCCCCTCTATCTTTAGGATATGTTCCCTAATACAATCTCTAAGTTGTCTGCATGTATGGCCCACATACTGTAAACCACAATCACATTCTAGAAGGTATATAATGCCTTTATCTTTGCACCTTATATGTTGGGTCATCTTAAATTTCTCTTTAGAGATATAAGATAGAAAAGGTGTGTTTTTTTAGGCCGTGTTTGCATGCTTTGCACTTATGGCAGGGGAAGAAGCCTTTTAGTATATTACCCTGTATCCCTTTGGCTGTGTCAATTTGTTTTTTGGTTACAATACTTGGCGCCAGGATTGTTTTTAGATTTCTGGTCTTTTTGTATATGAAGTATATACAGTATGTCAGTACAGTATGTCACTTAGGGTTTCTCCAATAATGTTGTCCTCCTTCAAAATGTGCCAGTGTCTTTTCATCACTCTCTCTATTTTATATTTGTTTTGACTATACTCAGTTATGAAGGGGACATCCATAATATTTTTATTAGTAGTTTTGTTTTTATTTTTATAACTAAGGAGAGTATTCCTATCTATATTGTCCACTTCTTCCACAATTGTATTAATGGCTGCCTTATTGTAGCCTCTGTCTTGGAAATGTTCCAAGATAATTTTGGATTAATTCTGCCAGTCATTTTTGTCAGAACAATTTTTTCTGACTCTTAACAGTGGACCCTTGGGAATGTTGGCGATTTAGTCACTTCTACCCAGAAGTCTTCTTCTGGTAAAACACTCTCTATATCTTAAAGCATATTGCATACACTCTTTCATATTTTTGGACCATGTAAATATCATAAACACTATACATTATCTACAAAAGCACCATTCACTATTTTAAACAATTGGTCACTAATTTTAAACAATTGGCCACTAATGTTTTGCCCCTAACCAAAATGGTGGCTCTGGAGCTTAGCTACCCGGAAGTGTTTACTTACCCGGAAGTATCTAACCAGACTTTGGTCCATATGTACATTTGGCGCCTAAAACTCACCACACCCCCTTTCTTTGATTGGCTAAGTTAGCATTTAAATAGTACAAGTCTAAACTAAGCTGGTATAGTCTTGATAAAGGCCTCTCAGATGGCCAAAAAGTGTTGACCTCCTGTGACATACCAGCCCGAGTTCCTATTTGTATATGTGAGCACCTTTTCTTTTAGTTTAGATAGCTTTTTTTGTTTTTGTGCATCTGTTTGTTTTTTTCTTCCACAGGTACCTTTAGATGTTGTTACTCTGAACCAGAAGTTTTAGATACAAGTATTTTCCTCTCTCTTCTCTGGATCCTTCCACATTGGACCTCAACTGGATTTTTTACTCTTTGTGACTCTTTGTGACTGTATAGACTTTGGGACTATATTGTTGCTTTATATATGGGACGTCCCTTTATCTGAGCTCAGAATTATTAATATCATTCATTATTGTATTTATTTTTCTTTTTTTTGTTATGTTTGACATATGTTTTTCACCGTTGATTTTTAAACATTTTACTCTAGATTGTGAATAACTCTGCTAGATTGCCACATAGTTCTAGCAATCTTGTTCTATATATTCCTTGGATTAAAACCTGTTTTACATACAACATATGTTTTTATATATTCTTTATTGTCTTTATTTTTCACCTTATTTTTATGCTCCTTATTAATACAGTATTATGTGTTATTAATAGAGTACTATGTGTTATTTCTACGCTATTTAGTAATACAGTACTATGTGTTGTTTTTTGGCCATTATACACCCATATTGATAATATCTTTGGGCCCAGCTTTTCCATCAGCACACTTAAGCCCCCTTTGGGTGGCTCTCCTATGTCCCCATAATTTATTTATTCTTCTGTACAACCCTGTTAGGTCGCCATTTTTTATAGTGAGTTTGTGTGCTTTGCTATCCTGGCTCTGACTACTAACCATTTTTATTAATTGTAACACAGTATCTTTCACGCTTCCTATATCTCTTTGGATAGAAGCTATGCACCTCCAGAGATCTGCCATAGCACCTGCAGAGTACATACAAAAATATATCCATCTACAACAAGACATAGTGCTGTCTGACAGTGCAGTGTAGGCTTTCACTAATATGAAGAGATATGAGTTAGTGATGTATATAGAATACTTGCAAATGGAGGGCTAAACTACTGTTTCACTATATTTAGCTTATATCAATAGTAACTTATGGCCTAAAGGTGAAAATAATCAGCAGATTAGTAAACAAATTTGCATGTTAAATTAGCACTCCACTTGTAATCTGGCCCTTAATGTCTCAAGTAAATTTATTACCCTTAGTCTTCTTTGTTATCGAGTAGGATAACAAGAGAAAAAACCCAGAATCGGGGCAAAAGAAGGTAGAGATAAAAAAGGGTTAATAGTGGAAAAAAATGTGAAAAATAGATCAAAGAAAGTTAAAAAAAAACAAAACATAATTTATGTAAGAACTTACCTGATAAATTCATTTCTTTCATATTAGCAAGAGTCCATGAGCTAGTGACGTATGGGATATACATTCCTACCAGGAGGGGCAAAGTTTCCCAAACCTCAAAATCCCTACAAATACACCCCTCACCACACCCACAAATCAGTTTAACGCATAGCCAAGAAGTGGGGTGATAAGAAAAAAGTGCGAAAGCATAAAAAAAAATAAGGAATTGGAATAATTGTGCTTTATACAAAAAAATCATAACCACCACAAAAAGGGTGGGCCTCATGGACTCTTGCTAATATGAAAGAAATTAATTTATCAGGTAAGTTCTTACTTCTTACATAAATTATGTTTTCTTTAATGTAATTAGCAAGAGTCCATGAGCTAGTGACGTATGGGATAATGACTACCCAAGATGTGGATCTTCCACGCAAGAGTCACTAGAGAGGGAGGGATAAAATAAAGACAGCCAATTCCGCTGAAAATAATCCACACCCAAAATAAAGTTTAAATTTTATAATGAAAAAAACTGAAATTATAAGCAGAAGAATCAAACTAAAACAGCTGCCTGAAGTACTTTTCTACCAAAAACTGCTTCAGAAGAAGAAAACACATCAAAATGGTAGAATTTAGTAAAAGTGTGCAAAGAAGACCAAGTTGCTGCTTTGCAAATCTGATCAACCGAAGCTTCATTCCTAAATGCCCAGGAAGTAGAAACTGACCAAGTAGAATGAGCTGTAATTCTTTGAGGCGGAGTTTTACCCGACTCGACATAGGCATGATGAATTAAAGATTTTAACCAAGATGACAAAGAAATGGCAGAGGCCTTCTGACCTTTCCTAGAACCGGAAAAGATAACAAATAGACTAGAAGTCTTTCGGAAATTCTTAGTAGCTTCAACATAATATTTCAAAGCTCTAACTACATCCAAAGAATGCAATGATTTCTCCTTAGAATTCTTAGGATTAGGACATAATGAAGGAACCACAATTTCTCTACTAATGTTGTTAGAATTCACAACCTTAGGTAAAAATTTAAAAGAAGTTCGCAACACCGCCTTATCCTGATGAAAAATCAGAAAAGGAGACTCACAAGAAAGAGCAGATAACTCAGAAACTCTTCTAGCAGAAGAGATGGCCAAAAGAAACAAAACTTTCCAAGAAAGTAATTTAATGTCCAATGAATGCATAGGTTCAAATGGAGGAGCTTGAAGAGCCCCCAGAACCAAATTCAAACTCCAAGGAGGAGAAATTGACTTAATGACAGGTTTTATACGAACCAAAGCTTGTACAAAACAATGAATATCAGGAAGATTAGCAATCTTTCTGTGAAAAAGAACAGAAAGAGCAGAGATTTGTCCTTTCAAGGAACTTGCAGACAAACCTTTATCCAAACCATCCTGAAGAAACTGTAAAATTCTCGGAATTCTAAAAAAATGCCAGGAAAAATGATGAGAAAGACACCAAGAAATGTAAGTCTTCCAGACTCTATAATATATCTTCCTAGATACAGATTTACGAGCCTGTAACATAGTATTAATCACAGAGTCAGAGAAACCTATTTGACTAAGAATCAAGCGTTCAATCTCCATACCTTTAAATTTAAGGATTTGAGATCCTGATGGAAAAAAGGACCTTGCGACAGAAGGTCTGGTCTTAACGGAAGAGTCCACGGTTGGCAAGAGGCCATCCGGACAAGATCCGCATACCAAAACCTGTGAGGCCATGCTGGAGCCACCAGCAGAACAAACGAGCATTCCTTCAGAATCTTGGAGATTACTCTTGGAATAAAAACTAGAGGCGGAAAGAGATAGGCAGGATGATACTTCCAAGGAAGTGACAATGCATCCACTGCTTCCGCCTGAGGATCCCTGGATCTTGACAGATACCTGGGAAGTTTCTTGTTTAGATGAGAAGCCATCAGATCTATTTCTGGAAGTCCCCACATTTGAACAATCTGAAGAAATACCTCTGGGTGAAGAGACCATTCGCCCGGATGCAACATTTGGCGACTGAGATAATCCGCTTCCCAATTGTCTATACCTGGGATATGAACCGCAGAAATTAGACAGGAGCTGGATTCCGCCCATACCAGTATTCGAGATACTTCTTTCATAGCCAGAGGACTGTGAGTCCCTCCTTGATGATTGATGTATGCCACAGATGTGACATTGTCTGTCTGAAAACAAATGAACGATTCTCTCTTTAGAAGAGGCCATGACTGAAGAGCTCTGAAAATTGCACGGAGTTCCAAAATTTTGATTGGTAATCTCACCTCCTGAGATTCCCAAACCCCTTGAATTGTTCTGCTTTCCTGGCTCCCAGTTTGTGACAATAAAGAGAACCTCTGCATAAGGACTTTGTGGTGCGTCTGCTACTTTTGTTTTACAAACCCCTTGTGCTGTCAGAGACCCCCAAACAGTTCCCCAACCTGTCAGACTTGCATCTGTTGAAATTACAGTCCAGGTCGGAAGAACAAAAGAAGCCCCCTGAACTAAACGATGGTGATCTGTCCACCACGTCAGAGAGTGTCGTACAATCGGTTTTAAAGATATTAATTGAGATATCTTTGTGTAATCCCTGCACCACTGGTTCAGCATACAGAGCTGAAGAGGTCGCATGTGAAAATGAGCAAAGGGGATCGCGTCCGATGCAGCAGTCATAAGACCTAGAATTTCCATGCATAAGGCTACCGAAGGGAATGATTGTGATTGAAGGTTTCGACAAGCTGAGATCAATTTTAGACATCTCTTGTCTGTCAGAGACAGAGTCATGGACACTGAATCTATCTGGAAACCTAAAAAGATTACCCTTGTCTGAGGAATCAATGAACTTTTCGGTAAATTGATCCTCCAACCATGATCTTGAAGAAACAACACAAGTTGATTCGTATGAGATTCTGCTAAATGTGAAGACTGAGCAAGTACCAAGATATCGTCCAAATAAGGAAATACCACAATACCTTGTTCTCTGATTACAGACAGAAGGGCACCGAGAACCTTTGTAAAAATTCTTGGAGCTGTTGCTAGGCCAAACGGCAGAGCCACAAACTGGTAATGCTTGTCTAGGAAAGAGAATCTCAGAAACTGATAGTGATCTGGATGAATCGGAATATGCAGATATGCATCCTGTAAATTTATTGTGGACATATAATGCCCTTGCTGAACAAAAGGCAGGATAGTCCTTATAGTTACCATTTTGAATGTTGGTATCCTTACATAACGATTCAATATTTTTAGATCCAGAACTGGTCTGAAGGAATTCTCCTTCTTTGGTACAATGAAGAGATTTGAATAAAACCCCAGCCCCTGTTCCAGAACTGGAACTGGCATAATTACTCCAGCCAACTTTAGATCTGAAACACATTTCAGAAATGCTTGAGCTTTCGCTGGATTTACTGGGACACGGGAAAGAAAAAATCTCTTTGCAGGAGGCCTTATCTTGAAGCCAATTCTGTACCCTTCCGAAACAATGTTCTGAATCCAAAGATTGTGAATTGAATTGATCCAAATTTCTTTGAAAAAACGTAATCTGCCCCCTACCAGCTGGGCTGGAATGAGGGCCGTACCTTCATGTGGACTTGGGAGCTGGCTTTGGTTTTCTAAAAGGCTTGGATTTATTCCAGACTGGAGATGGTTTCCAAACTGATACCGCTCCTGTGGGTGAAGGATCAGGCTTTTGTTCCTTATTGTGACGAAAGGAACGAAAACGATTATTAGATCTAAATTTACCTTTAGATTTTTTATCCTGTGGTAAAAAAGTTCCTTTCCCTCCAGTAACAGTTGAGATAATAGAATCCAACTGAGAACCAAATAATTTATTACCCTGGAAAGAAAGGGAAAGCAAAGTTGACTTAGAAGACATATCAGCATTCCAAGTTTTAAGCCATAAAGCTCTTCTAGCTAAAATAGCTAGAGACATATACCTGACATCGACTCTAATGATATCAAAGATGGCATCACAAATAAAGTTATTAGCATGTTGAAGAAGATTAACAATGCTATGAGAATTATGATCTGTTACTTGTTGCGCTAAAGCTTCCAACCAAAAAGTTGAAGCTGCAGCAACATCCGCTAAAGATATAGCTGGTCTAAGAAGATTACCTGAACATAAGTAAGCTTTTCTTAGAAAGGATTCAATCTTCCTATCTAAAGGATCCTTAAAGGAAGTACTATCTGCCGTAGGAATAGTAGTACGTTTAGCAAGAGTAGAGATAGCCCCATCAACTTTAGGGATTTTGTCCCAAAACTCTAATCTGTCAGATGGCACAGGATATAATTGCTTAAAACGTTTAGAAGGAGTAAATGAATTACCCAAATTATTCCATTCCCTGGAGATTACTTCAGAAATAGCATCAGGGACAGGAAAAACTTATGGAATAACTACAGGAGATTTAAAAACCTTATTTAAACGTTTGGATTTAGTATCAAGAGGACCAGAATCCTCAATTTCTAATGCAATTAAGACTTCTTTAAGTAAAGAACGAATAAATTCCATTTTAAATAAATATGAAGATTTATCAGCATCAACCTCTGAGACAGAATCCTCTGAACCAGAGGAACCATTATCAGAATCAGAATGATGATGTTCATTTAAAAATTCATCTGAAAAATGAGAAGTTTTAAAAGACTTTTTACGTTTACTAGAAGGAGGAATAACAGACATGGCCTTCTTAATGGATTTAGAAACAAAATCTCTTATGTTAACAGGAACACTCTGAGTATTAGATGTTGACGGAACAGCAACAGGTAATGTAACATTACTAAAGGAAATATTATCTGCATTAACAAGTTTGTCATGACATTCATTACAAACAACAGCTGGAGGAACAGATACCACAAGTTTACAGCAGATACACTTAACTTTGGTCGATCCAGCACCAGGCAGCGTTTTTCCAGAAGTATCTTCTGACTCAGTGTCAACCTGGGACATCTTGCAATATGTAATAGAAAAAACAACATATAAAGAAAAATTGATCAAATTCCTTAAATGACAGTTTCAGGAATGGGAAAAAATGCCAGTGAACAAGCTTCTAGCAACCAGAAGCAATAAATAATGAGACTTAAATAATGTGGAGACAATAGTGACGCCCATATTTTTTAGCGCCAAAAAAAGACACCCACATTATTTGGTGCCTAAATGCTTTTGGCGCCAAAAATGACACCACATCCGGAACGCCGACACTTTTGGCGCAAAAAAACGTCAAAAAATGACGCAACTTCCGGTGACACGTATGACGCCGGAAACAGAAAAAAAAAATTTGCGCCAAAAAAGTCCGCGCCAAGAATGACGCAATAAAATGAAGCATTTTCAGCCCCCGCGAGCCTAACAGCCCACAGGGAAAAAGTCAAATTTTAAGGTAAGAAAAAAATGATTTATTCATATGCATTATCCCAAATATGAAACTGACTGTCTGAAATAAGGAACGTTGAACATTCTGAGTCAAGGCAAATAAATGTTTGAATACATATATTTAGAACTTTATATAAAAGTGCCCAACCATAGCTTAGAGTGTCACAGAAAATAAGACTTACTTACCCCAGGACACTCATCTACATGTAGTAGAAAGCCAAACCAGTACTGAAACGAGAATCAGTAGAGGTAATGGTATATATCAGAGTATATCGTCGATCTGAAAAGGGAGGTAAGAGATGAATCTCTACGACCGATAACAGAGAACCTATGAAATAGACCCAGTAGAAGGAGATCATTGAATTCAAATAGGCAATACTCTCCTCACATCCCTCTGACATTCACTGCACGCTGAGAGGAAAACCGGGCTCCAACCTGCTGCGGAGCGCATATCAACGTAGAATCTAGCACAAACTTACTTCACCACCTCCATAGGAGGCAAAGTTTGTAAAACTGATTTGTGGGTGTGGTGAGGGGTGTATTTGTAGGCATTTTGAGGTTTGGGAAACTTTGCCCCTCCTGGTAGGAATGTATATCCCATACGTCACTAGCTCATGGACTCTTGCTAATTACATGAAAGAAAAAGGGAATAGTGAAAAATGGAGAGAGACATAGGGGCCGATTTATGAAAGTGCGAGCGGACATAATACGATGCAGCATATCATGTCTGCCACACATCTATAAATGCTGACAGCATACGCTGTCTTTAGACCTCTTCTTAATAACTTCTCTTTCCGGCGACAATTAAGACTACAATCCACAGTAAACCCCCAGAAAAGTGGAATTTCCAAAAGTCTCTTCAAAATTTGAATAGATCCTGAAATAAACACAAATGCATAATGTCAAGTGTGTCCAGGCAAGCCTTATAACTCCTGTTATGACACATGTAAGTACTCACATGATTAAAATCACAGATCCCACTGCTAGGAACTGAAAAGGTAACTAATTTTCCTGCCCTAACTGAAGCAGGAAGTGACATAAACAAGCTTCAGGATAGTGAACACTGCAGGATGTGGGAGGGCAACAGTCAGAGCACCTGCACCAAGCATAATAATTGCTTCTTTAGCACAGCCATTTTTTTTAACATAATATGTAAAGGACACTGGTGGGGCTTAAAGGGACATGAATCCCACATTTTTTCTTTCATGATTTAGAAAGAGCTTGCAATTTTAAACGACTTTCCAATTTTCTTCTATTATCTAATTTGCTTAAAGGGACATTAAACTCTTTGAGATGGTAATATAAAATGACAGATTGTATATATAAAACAGCTCTGCAATATACTTTCATTATTTATTTTGTCCTCTTTGCCTGTAATTCCATTCTGATAGTGTGAGCTTTTCAGTTCCTGTTAGAAATGGAAGTGCAGAACACTGTTAAATCCAGCACAACCATTGGCTGCACACTCTAATGACCTATGTATAACTGTCCCTAATTGACCACAGCAGAGAAGGTAACACAAGTTACAACATGGCAGCTCCCAGTGTTTTATAGACACTAAAACTTTACACTTATTTTGTCACTTTTTAAACAACTAATGAAACTTTAAAAAATACATCTACATGTTAGTCAAGGACTAATCTTTTCTTTGAATGCATCATTCTATCTAGCATGTATTTAGTGTTTAATGTCCCTTTAATTCTCCTAATATTATTTGTTGAAAAGCATATATAAATAGGCTCCGTAGCTGCTGATTGGTGGCTGCACATAGATACCTCATGTGATTGGCTCACTCATGTGCATTGCTACTTCTTCAACAAAGGATATCTGAATAATGAATCAAATTAAATAATAGAAGTAAATTGGAAAGTTGTTTAAAATTGTATTCTCTATCTCAATCATGAAAGAAAAAATTAGGTTTATGTCACTTTAATGCTTTCCAGCCCTGTCTGCAATGAATCATTAAAGCCACTAAACGGAGATGCTCTTAATATTAATTATAGGAGAAAAAGTGGGAGAAAAGAAAGTCAGGATTAAATAAAAATGTCTATGGACAAGCATTCACTGCTGTGGTGATGGATTTTTAAAAAAGCACTTACTTGCCTAAAAATATTAACAATTTATATGTGAATGAAAAGCATAAAGATTAGGATAAAAAAAATAAACGAGTGGCAAAAATGATTTTTATTTTTGGGGAGTATTTTAAATGGTGGGGCGCGCCCATGCTGCCAATGTGGAAGAGCCTCCAATGTTAAAATGTCACATTCTTAAATGTTACAATTAAATTGTTAACTCCTGGTAGTCATAAAGGGTGTGTGTTGCTCTGCATTACACTTCACTGTCACAGTTAAGCAGTTAAACCTAATCCTGACCAAAACCAAATGCAATTTTAACCCAAATCATATCTCGCAAAATTTCAAATGCTGACATTTTTGCTACCATAATATATTAAGGGCCAGAATCCAAATGTAGCCCTAAATATCGCTTTCATGAAAGCAATTTTTGCGCTCCACTGTGTAATACTAGTGCACGCTAATGTGCGCTGGTTTACAAGTTCACAGCAATGCGAACGTGACCTCATGTTTGATTACTGGGAAGCATTGCGCTCACGAGAGCACTCTTCTATAGGCTCCAATGGGAGCCTCGTACTGATACTGTCAGAGACGGCATCAAAACTTTAGCACAGCAAAGGGGGTAAGTAGCGCAGCGATGGCTGCAATATTAAATCTATATGTATATACTCATATTAACACATCAATATATATATATATATATATATATATATATATAAAAGCATATACAGTACATATATATTTACAGGGAACACACAGTTCCCATAGACCGCAATGTAAAGGAACACACTACACCAGCCAACTTTACCCCCAAAATACTGCGTAGCGCAATCATTTTATTAAAAAATAAAGATGCTGCTATCTTTATTTTTTAATAAAATATGCTAGAGTGTATTTTGGGGCCATTTGGGGCATATTTATAAAATCAACCAGAGATCTGAACTCTGGTTAATTTTATAAGCTCTAATTGCTACCGCAAGCTCGCAGTAGCAATAACCAGCCTTTTGTAATGGCTGATTAGCTATTGTGAGCCCGTAAACAGGCAAATTTGCCCGTTTGCGGTCGTGCGATAATTTAGCGCTCCACTTGTAATCTAGCCCTAAATATGATATTTCAAATTCTGATTTTTTTGAGAATTTAGTAATATACCTTGTCTGAGTGATAAATTTTAAGTTTAAAGAATTTTGAAATAGTTACAATTGAGAGCTTACAGTATAGTTATTTTACATATACTGTATAGCCCTATAGGTTTATTTTCAGCACTATATAGACTCTGTACATAGTGTAAAATTATCTACTTATATAGACTTTTCACCTTGAGGGCAATTTTTAAGGGTGTGTGTGCTGTGTGTGTGGCCATTCATGTTACCTACTTGTTTGTTGCATCACAGGTAAAATTGAAGAGCATCCTATACTTGCACTGTAGAAGACACTAGTTCTGTAAGTAAATGGTGTGGCTGCATTGTAAGCTCTCTCTCACATCCCCATGCACTGCAGATATTTGCAGTGGGAGTAACTATTGTGTTACCGTTTCTACAATCTTTATGGGGGGTGTTCTTGACACCCCTCTCCCTTGTACTTGAAGCACTCTTTGTTTATGCAGAAGAGTAATAATCTCTATCTCAGAACTACAGGCTCAATGCAAGGTTGCAATTTACAATCCTTCTTTCAAGCAATGTTTGCAATCAGTGTGGCTAAACCTGCCCCCACTCTAATAAGACATTGGATATGTGATAACAGATTTTGGTACTTTCAGGGTAAAACCTGGACAGTTGACAAGCCCACGTTATTTGAGGTGATCATTCTGATGAACTTCCTGAAAAATATTTTAAACAATGTATGCCATCGCTCCAGTATTTCATTATTATACAGGTGTATTGTTATAAATTTAAACATTTGCCGATCTTGACGCTTTGATAACTACGGCAGATCAATATCGTGACAAATACGATGCGGGATTCAAGCGTATTTTCAGTTGACGCTTTGATAAATATGCCCCTTTGCATGCAATTTTAAACCACTTTCCTTTTTAATTTTTTCTTCAAATTTGCTGTATTCTCTTAGTATTCTTTGTTGAAAGCTAACCCTAGGTAGGCTCATATGCTAACTTCTAAGTCTTGAAGTCTTGAAGGCTGCCTCTTATCTCAGTGCATTTTAGCAGTTGTTCACAGTTAGGCACTGCTAATTCATGTGTGCCATGTAAATAGCATTTTGCTCACTCCCGTGGAGTCATTTATGAGTCAGTACTGATTGGCTAAATGGCAAATCTGTCAAAAGAACTAAGATAAGGGATCATTCTGCAGAGAATTAGATACAAGGCAATCACAGAGGTAAAAAAAAGTGTATTAATATAAAAGTGTTGGTTATGCAAAACTGGGGAATGAATAGTAAAGGGATTATCTATCTTTTTAAACAATACAAATTTTCAAGTAGACCGTCCCTTTAATTCTGATATTTTTTATGTGTTAAAAAAAAATTGTAAACCCTAAATATTCTGGAAAAGAACAAGTTAAAATGTTAGCGTTACTTTTTCCTAAATACTAACATATGGACTGGATGAATAGTAAAGCGATTGAGACATGGAAAATCGTGACCCGCAAACATGTAAACTGAATACAGTTCCTGCATGTGTGCCAAGTAAAGGTAATTTGAGCATCTTTAATAACAAAATAGAACTGGATGAGGTCCAATATCAGGAAACATAATCGACATACTGCATTTGGCACAGAATCAACTTGTCTCTGTGCCACTCTTGTTACCATAAGCATGTTAAACTGAATCTGTCAAAATTATTTAGAAACTAAGCTCAGGCTGTCAAGATATAACGCAGAAGGACAACTGCGAAACCTCGACATACAACATCACAACTTAGAACCAGAAATGAATACAGTTTCGTCTCTAACTTGTACATAAATATAAAGGGGTATCTAATCAACACTTTCCTGAAAATGAATCTGCTATGCATGCAATGTTTCATCCGCCCTCATGTCTAGAAACTTTACACCATATATGTCATTACAGCAGTTTTCCCCATGATTTTTGTGTTTCTTAAGCATATTATGAAACATTAATACTTAAAAATATACAGTTATTGTTTAAAGACATTACATAATGATATTTCTAAAACTCTTGGTATATTTGAGATCATTTCGGTAAAAATAAAGAAGTATGTCGTATTTTTCTTTCTTTTTTTGTCAAGAGACACACTGGAGCCTGTTGTCAAGCTATATTTGTTTTATCATTCTTTAAGAAATATTTATTGAAAAAATGTAAATGATGTAACACCAGAGGTACAAGAAAAGGCTAAATATTATATATTATATATACATATAAAATAACATACAAGATTTGTAGCTTTTATGTCTCTTCCACTCACTTTTTACTCAAAAATATACAATAAAATATTCATTTAAATATGCGACAGAAAGTAGGATTTTCCGTGTCCTTGGTTTTCTGTGTAAATAAATGAAATATTTTCTACTTTGCTGAGCTAATTTTCCCTTTAGGAGCTTTATGACTAAGTAACAAATTTTAGGAAGGGCATTATGTAAATTGACTTTCTTGCTAACAATATTGCTCTTTAAGGGACATAAAAGAATAAAAAATAAAATGTTCTTTATTAGAGAATTTTATTTTTATACAAAATCTTTTTTTTTACGTTGTGTTTAAAACCTTTGCACGTAAGCACCGTTCTGTTTCTGAATAGAACACTAATGGTGATTGTTGGATACATAAGTATGCTGTTCCTGAATGAAACAGCTTTATTTAGACATTCAAAGAGGCTAAACCTCACAGTTTTATTAAAAATGTGTCTTGAAAAGTGACATATGCATGAATCTAAACTAACACAAATTTCATCTTCAGTGAATAACATTTTTGTTTTGTTATAGCTACATTTTAAATTTAATTAACCAATTATAAACGTCATTTAAATAAAATAAATTTACTCTGAATAATGTTTGTATATATATATATATATATATATATATATATATATACTGCATCCAAATGCATTTATGGTTAGATCATCAAGATAAACACAGGTCAGAAAAAATGTTCCATAGCAATTCACATAAAAGAGGATTTCCACTTCAGCCTGAAAATACTGACAAGGACAGAACAATAAAATCTATTGCAGTGCTGTCAATTTTTTTTTTTTTTTTTAAATAATAATAACTATTTTCAGTATATATGTTTTTATAAAAATTGTGGAATGGATGTGTTGGAATTGCACTGTTAAAAACACAGAACCACACAGAAATGTATTGTGTCCACGCTTTTGTGGGCTGGTTGGACAATTAAAGTAACATAAAATTTAAAATGTTTCAATCACAATAAGAAATATTTTAGCAACACACTTGCAAAAGTTACCAGTTCTCAAATGCTAAATCTCACCACATTATAGATCATGTGTATGCATATTTAGATATTTCAAGACTACTGTAAAGAGCTGAAATGTGGCAGCTGGTATATCTGCATACCAGCAATTGGAAACTCTAGATATGTATTTCTCTATGATGTTATTATATTGCAGGAATATTTTTTAGAGCAGATTAATAAGTGTATATTCCAATCTTTCCGAATATGCAAATCCCTAATATTTTTTTTCTACTCTGCTAATATTTTGAATTCTTAAAATGTTTTCCAATTGCAGCAATATAATTGTATTTGAATAGGAAAGGCTGTCTGACACATGGCATTTATATTTCAAGATTATCTGGATTTTATACATTTGGTTGAGCATGCCAATGAGTATACATAACAGGAATTTTCACTGGCTTTTTGCAGACCTACATGGAGGTAAAAAATAAGTAGCTAATAGGAAAGAATAATATTACAAAATAAATGCATAAATGAGTTGTAATATAAGGACTAGCTCATATGCGCATCTGACAAGCACATAAACTCTGGCATTAAAGGGACAGTAAAAGTACAGAATAATGTTATATAATTCTGCACATAGTGCAAAATTCTGCACTATGTGCATAATTATATAACATTTTTCTGATTGTGCATGCTGTAACTAGCCAGCACACCTGCGAAGTGCTTTGGAAATCCAAGACCCCCACTCAGTAGAGCCTGGAGCGGAGTCCAACTTTACACTAAAAAACTGGCAATGCTTTTAATTTATGAAGTTACCGCTAAGATAATGTTATATAATTCTGCACTATGTGCATAATTATATAACATTTTTCTGTATGTTTACTGTCCCTTTAAATTGTCCCATTTAATTTGCTTCATTCTCTTGGTATCCTTTTTTGAAGGAGCAGCAATGCACTACTGGGAGAAATCGGAAGAAATTGGTCAGCCAATTACAAGAGGCTTATATGTACAGCAACCAATCAGCAGCTCCTGAGTCTACCTAGGTATCATTTTTAACAAAAAATATCAAGAGAACAAAACAAATAAGATCTTAGAAGAACATTGGAAAGTTGTTTAAAACTATCTGAATAAAGAAAGAAAACAATAGGTTTCATGCCTCCTTATATATATGTGTTTGTAGCTTGTGTGTGCATGGTATGTGTATGTATATATTGTTTACTATTTATTTGTATTATGTGAGCAGTCTGAATTCATCATACATACATATATAAACACGCTACAGGATACTGCGTTTGTACTTACCGCCCTGCAGGCTACAGCACCATACAGACAAGTACCTTGGGCTAGAAGTTCCACTAACCTTACCTGAGAAGTCACTTCTGAACATGTCTTCACTTATTTTTTTTGGCTGTTTGCTTTTACTGTGCATGCTTGGAATATATCAAAATAATTAACTTTATACCTCAGCATCCACTGCTTGTTTTTCTCACCAAACAAAAAATAAAAACTGAATCACTTACTGTGCAACTATTATATATTAATTTAATAAGGGAAAATGTACCTGCCCTGATACCCATGTGTGTAGTGTACTAGTTTAATAAACACTTTACTAGTACAATTACCAGTGTATTTTTAGACTCTGCATTAGTGGCTTCTATACTATCCTATTGGTGTTGATGTTGCTTTATGATGTCACTGACTGTCAGGGTAACAACATTTTTGGTGTGAGACAACACTTCTGTTAATTGGTTTGACACTTTTCGTATCGGTTTTCACTTACTTCTTTTCACTTTAATCTGTAAGACATTGAACCATGATTTGTAAGTCCTGAGGTTTGATATATTTTGTATTAGGTAGAATTTAGTTCTTGCTCATTGGCCATTATTGGAGGGTCATTGGGTACCCTAGAAGGTCAAGGAGAGAAATAATGAAATGAGTTGTTAAAAAATACGATTAAGACAGTATCATCCTCCAACCTTGATCTTTAGTTTTGTGACAAACTTTTCATCACTCTCAAATCCCATAAAAAACTTCTGATACCCTATTCAGCACTTAGAGATCAATCTGTAGACTTTTTGTCCTTTTGGGCTTGATCAAATTATCATATAATTAACCGGACATCAACACAAATGCACCTAACCATTGGCTGACAGAAAGGCTTACAACACATCTCTGTGCTAGCCAGAAAATACCCAGATGCTAAGGTAGGGCAGTATAAACGAACCAAGAGATAAGACAATGCTGGGTAAGCCGATCTTCAATACATCTAGAGAGTGTATTAAAGCAAAAAAGTAGTACCTGAGGTAAGCAGGACAAAGTACAGGCCTGCTGGATCACTTCAAGGACAAGGACAAGCTGTGCTCTAGAGGAGGTCAGGTGCCAAGTAACAATAACATTCTCATTAACAGGTACAAGATGTAAGTCAAAGCCAGGTAACAGGCGCCAGATATCAAAGCCAGGAGTAAGAGTCTCTTAGTCCGGTTAAAGTCAGTGGTCAGATCCGGGAAAGCAGAACAAAGTAACTAAGTTAGTCCCTGAAACATCTTCCAACTGAATAGAACACTTTAGTGCTTAGTTAGGCACCGAGCCTGCTTGTTACCAGCAGGATCTCCCAAAGAAGAAGTACTCAGGTAAAGTTCTCTGGGTAGATACCCTAAGGTTGTGTAAAAAAACATCTGAGTATAGAATGCCAGAGAGTGTTCCTGTCTAATTATGCCAGTGGCCGTAAATCAGTCTAGTTTGTGTGTTCATTGTTAATGAAGTTTCTTAGGAAATTTTCTAAGTCTTGGTTTATTATTTCGGACTGCCCGTTTGTTTTGGGGCGATGCCCAGGTGAAAAACAATGGGGCAGATTATGAGTGGAGCGCTAATGTTTGTGCATGAGCGATAAGGGGTTTACCGTGGGTGTTTGTATCGAGTTGGGTTTATCGCTTGTATTACAAGTTGAAATTAAACACAATTGTTTGAACACTATTCAAGTTAATGTTTGTTGGGTTAGCGTGTCCACAGAGCTCTGGTTAACTGTTTTTAGAAACAAAAAGTGTCACAAAATGCATCAAAAATACATTACAAAGTAAAGTAACACGCATAATAACACCATCAAATAAAAATTATTCAAAAAATATTGCACAAAAAATGTATAAGGGCTCAAAGATATGAAGTCTCCGGTGTTAGAAAAAAGCAGGCAAAGGGCTTTAACATTGAGATACATACAAATATATACATCTCTAAAGATGCATATGTATGTACAGTATATGTATTATGTAAGTAAATATATATATATATATGTATATATGTCTATATATATGTCTATATATGTGTACATATGTATTTAAAGACATATATGCACATATAAACACATAAATACATATGTACAAATATGTAATTCAAATGTAAAAAGCAAACATCATATAAACAAAACGGTTTCATGTGGGTTTGTTTCATACTTCAATCAATATTGTAGGATCCTTAACTGGAGTTCAGTGTAACTAGACCCTCTTAGATTACCCCTGGCCCCTATCTTGCTATTATCCTAACTTGTCTGTTTGGTCAGTTTAGCCTCTTATCTCCTGGACAGGGTGTGGTCATCGTGCATGCTCTGTGTGGCCCTCTTTTATAGCCTGCTTTGTGCCCCCTTGCCCCGCCCCATGTGTGTGTGTGTGTGTGTATTTTATGGAAAACTCTTAACTACACTCCCTCTGATAACGTAAGGTTCACATAATTGATTGGCTAACACTAATTACAGATTAATTAACATTTTTGTTAATGAGCTAAGATTTAGCAGTCAGAATTTTTTTCACTTGGAAGATGACACCCGTTTCTAAGCTAAATATGTATTTTGTAAATATGTTCTGCAAAACAAGTCAGTATCTCTATTTGACTGTTAACCAAGGTTGAACCCCACTAGTGTTTATAGAATAAGAGACTCACTGGACCATATAAGAATAACAAGGGGATATTTGTGGATATTTATACCAGTAATATAATGATAGGAATCATATCATAATAACTAAATATGAATTTTTGTTAAAACCTATTGGCTGGTTTGAATTTGAAGAATCAAATCAGCCAATAGGAATGCAAGGGTACCCCTATATAAAAGGGGTACCTTGCATTCAATCTTCAGTGTGCGGCTGGAGACCGCATGAAGAGGAGCTCCATGTTGCGTGGATGAAGAGCACTACCAACGTCGCCGCCGCCAAGGGAATGAAGCTAGAAGATGGACCGTGGCCAGGATGAAGATTGTAGAAAATGCTTTGCCGATGGATGAAGAGGTTTCATTTTTATTTTGGGCTGAAAAAGAGCTGAATGCCCTTTTAAGGGCAATGCCCATCCAAATGCCCTTTTTGGGGCAATGGGTTGATTAGTTGTTTTTTTTTTTTACTTAGGATTTTTTTATTTTGGGGGGGTTGTAAAGTTAGGGGCTAATTTCTTTATTTTTATATGCAAAATAGCTGTTAATTTTAGGGCAATGTCCTTTTAAAAGGCCCTTATAAGGGCTATTGGTAGTTTATTTTTAGATTAGTGTTTTTTTATTTTTGGGGTGTGTTTTTTTATTTTGGGGGGTATTAGAATAGGAATAATTATTTTTTTTGGATCATTTTGTTTGTTATTTTTTGTAATGGTAGCATTTTTATTTTTTGTAATTTTAGTGTTTATTTTTTTTGGTAATGTTGGTAATGTTAGGATTTATTATTTTTAGTAATGTAAGTTTTTTTATTTTTGGTAATGTAGGTTTTTTTAATTTTTGTATTTTTAATTTTTTTAAACAAGTAATGTTAGTTATTTTATTAGTTTAAGCTTAGGTTTTAATTTTGTTTCACAGGTAAGTTTCTATTTATTTTAAGGTAGTTAGTTTATTTTAACTTTAATTTAGGTGTATTTTAAAGTTTGGGGGTGTTAGGTTTAGTGGTTAATAGTTTAATGTAGGTATCACAATCCCTCTAAAAAACTTAACTTGTTCTACTAGTTACTAGCAAAGATGGCCTTGAATACATAGATGACCTTTAAGTAATAAATGTATGCAGGTAAGGAAATTAGGTTTTATGGTAAGAAAAACTCAGAAACAGACCTGCAATTTATATAGACAAGTTTTACTTATGAAAAATAAAGCCCAGCAAAGAATAAGAGCTGCAGAAGTAAAACACGGCAGTCAAAGAGATTGGAACTGATATAAATACAAAAATAGGAGACAAACAATTTGAATTAAGAGAATAAAGTCCCGGCAAAGGTACAGATATATGCAGGACAAACTGAGAATAAGTCCAGGGTAGCAGCAAAAATAAGAAATAAAATAATGTCCACAAAGCTTACAGTTAGATGAATCAGGAAATTTAACTTTAAACAGGCAGGATATTCTAAATAAGCAGGATGGCAAGGGATTTACCTTAGAGAGAGTGAGGAAGCAAACACTGAAGGCAGATCAATCCGCTGGAGTAGAAAGTACAGACATCCCAACCTGCAAAAACTAATTTCAGGGAGGTGGCTTCACCCGCTACTGCGCCGCCACCCCCCCTCCCAGTTATATATTGAACTTATCAATAAAGTAGCTTCCCACTAAAGTCACATTAAAAAAAAAGTAGCTTTATTGCACAACTCCCCAACTCAATTTTGGCTCCCCAACTCAATTTTTAGATTACTTTGCTGCCTGGCTTCCTTATTTCCTTTCCTCAGACACCCCTGCCCTCATTCTTGGCGACTTTAACATCCCTCTTGACAATCCCAATGCCTCCTCTGCAATACAACTTCTTCAACTGACTTCCTCTTTCGGCCTGTCACAATGGACTGACTCTCCCACTCACAAAGATGGTCATTCTCTTGATCTGATTTTCCCCTATCGATGCACTCTTTCAAATGTAACAAACTCCCCTTTTCCTCTCTCTTTTCCTCTCTCTGACCATCATCTTCTAACTTGCAACATCACTTCCCTACCTACAACTCCCCCTCCCTCTACCCCTCACACCAAACTTCACAGAAGCACTAAGTCATTTGATCTAGCTCGCTTGCTCTCTCAAACCTCTCCTCTCATCCATTACCTCCTTTTCCTGCCCTGACCACTCTATCTGCCAGTATAATTCCACCCTTACATCGGTCATTGACACTCTGGCCCCTCCAACCTTAGCTCAGAAACCACACTCTCATCCTCAGCCCTGGCATACTCCTCTGACACGATACCTACGCAGATGCTCCCATACTGCTGAGCGACATTGGAGGAAATCTCAGAGTTCAGCTGATTTTCTTCACTACAAGTTCATCCTGAACTCCTACTATTCTGCTCTTAATCTTTATAAGCAACAATATTTTTCGTATCTCATCTCTACTCTTTCCTTTAACCCTAAACGTCTGTTCAACATGTTCAACACTCTTCTCCGCCCACCCCCACCTCCTAACACAACCTCTCTCTCAGCTCAAGATTTTGCCAGCCACTTCAACAACAAAATTGACTCCATCAGAAGTGAAATCAGCTCTCAACATACTTCCAATCTCCCACCCCCTCAAAAGCTCACGCTCACCCAAAACCCAAATATCCAAAAATGCAGCTCTTTTGCCCCTGTTAATGTGTACAAAGTTTCTGCCCTTATACTGTCCTCCCACCTCACTACCTGTCCCCTCGACCCCATCCCCTCACAGCTACTCCCCTCCCTCTCTTCTACCCTCACCCCCATACTCACACACATTTTCAACCTTTCCCTCACCACTGATATATTTCCCTCATCTCTAAAACATGCACTGGTCACACCTATCCTCAAAAAACCTTCCCTTGATCCAACCTCCCCTTCCAATTACCGCCCTATTTCCCTACTCCCTCTTGCCTCAAAGCTCCTCGAAAAGCTAGTTTACGCACGTCTATCCCATTTCCTTACACTAAACTCTCTTCTTGACCCACTGCAATCTGGATTTCGTTCCCATCACTCTACAGAGACAGCAATTGTCAAGGTTACCAATGACCTACTTACAGCAAAATCCAAAGGCCACTTCTCTCTGCTTATCCTCCTTGACCTGTCTGCAGCCTTTGACACTGTTGACCACCCTCTTCTGCTCCAAACCCTCCAATCCTTCGGCATCTGTGACACAGCTCTCTCGTGGTTCTCTTCCTATCTGACTAACCGTACATTTAGTGTAGCCTTCTCCGGAGCATCCTCTGCCCCGTTACCACTTTCTGTTGGGGTACCTCAAGGCTCTGTCCTTGGTCCCCTTCTCTTCTCAATCTACACATCGTCACTAGGTTCCTTAATAAAGTCCCATGGGTTTCAATACCATTTGTATGCCGATGACACCCAAATCTACCTCTCTGCACCAGACCTACCTCCTTCCTTACTAACCCGTGTCACTAACTGTCTTTCTCACATCTCATCTTGGATGTCCTCTCACTACCTTAAGCTAAATCTCTCCAAAACCGAACTCCTTATTTTTCCCCCTTCTTCCAATGTCTCCACCCCCAAAATTTCTATAACTGTTGATAATTCCATCATTACCCCTACCCCGCTTGCCCGATGTCTTCTGGTCACACTTGACTCAGATCTTTCCTTCACTCCTCACATCCAGTCCTTGGCTAAAGCCTGCCGCTTCCACCTTAAAAACATTGCTAAAATTAGACATTTCCTTACACAAGATACAACCAAGATTTTAATCCACTCTCTCATCCTTTCCCGCCTCGACTACTGCAATTCAGTCCTCTCTGGTCTACATAGCTGCCGCATAGCTCCTTTACAATCCATTATGAATGCCTCTGCCAGGCTCATCTTCCTTACTTGTCGCTCTTCATCTGCTGCACCTTTCTGCCAATCCCTTCACTGGCTTCCTCTTGCCTCTAGGATTAAACATAAAATCCTCACCCTGACATATAAAGCTCTCAACTGCACTGCTCCCCCTACATCTCAGAACTTGTCTCTAGATACTCTCCCTCCCGTCCCCTTCGATCAGCTAAGGATCTCCTCCTCTCCTCCTCTCTTGTTACTTCCTCACATTCACATTTACAGGACTTCTCCAGACTGGCCCCCATCTTATGGAATTCCCTGCCTCGCTCCATAAGACTCTCCCCTAGTTTTAACAGCTTCAAGCACTCCCTAAAAACTCTACTTTTCAGGGATGCATAAAACCAACACTAACCTTTCCTAAGGCCATTGCTTTCCCCTTGAACCCCTTAGATTGTAAGCCTATGGGCTCAGCTGTTTACAGATCACTTCATAAGAGCCGACTACAACAGTGAAACTCTCGGCAGGGCCCTCTACCCACTTGACCCCTACAAAAGCTATCCTGTACACCGACTATGTTCACAGTGCTGCAGAATCTGTTGGCACTCTACAAATACCTGATAATAATAATAATTACCACATACAGCAACCTATTTTTCAGTGATCGTACGCTTGTTGAATGCTTAAATATTTTAGAATACAAAGTTTAATTATGTGCAGTAAATAAGGTATTATTTGTGTTTTATTTTATTAAAATCAGTGGGGGCTTTTTGGTTACTGATGCTTTTTGGGTTACTTGTAGGTGGCGGCGGTGTCCGGGAGCGGCGGTTTAGGGGTTAATAACTTTATTAGGGATTGCGGCGGGGGATCGCAGTTGACAGGTAGATAGACATTGCGCATGCGTTAGGTGTTAGGTTTATTTTGCAGGTAGTTTAGGTAGTTACGGGGCTCCAATAGACAGCGTAAGGCTTACTACGGCTGCTTTTTGTGGCGAGGTGAAAATGGAGTAAGATTTCTCCATATTCGCCATGTAAGTCCTTACGCTGTATATTGGATACCAAACTGCGCTAGTTTGGTATACCTGCCTATGGCCCAAAAAACTACGGGCGACGCAGAAATATATGAGCGTAACTTCTAGGTTATGCCATATATAGGATACCAAACCAGCGCAAAATTCAGCGTTGCCGGCATTTGCGGGTGACGCTGCATATAGGATCGGGCCCATAGTATTGAATGAGTCTCACAACTCATTCAATACTATGTTGCAGATTTTGGACGCATGCGCTGAGGAGTTCTAAGACCGTGATTAACGCATGCGCAATAGCGAGAGATAATTTTTGGGCACATGCGCGGTAATTAGAGGCTCGATGTGCACGAGCGTAGTTCAAACGTATAGAGCGGGTGTGACCGCTCTATACGTCAATGTATAGCAAACACGGAAATGCTGGATGGGAGGAGTTAGGATCGCAATAATTAGAAAAATCAAGGTAGGCAAATACGGTCAAATATAAGATTATTGAAAAAATAAACATAGTGACTATGTTGTACGTTGGAAAAGGAAAATACATATCAATTTTTATGTGAAAAACATACAAAACTCCTCATCCGATCCGGGCGATGTCTTTATCCAAGCGGCAGCAAAGTCTTCTTCCATCCGGCGGCATCTTCCATCAAGCGGCATCTTCAATCTTCTTTCTTCGCTCCTCTGACGCGGAGCATCCATCCGGCACGATCAGCCAATCAGATTTTTCTACCTTAATTCTGATTGGCTGATAGAATCCTATCAGCCACTCGGAATTTGACGGACGCCATCTTGGATGACGTCATTTAAAGGAACCTCATTCGTCGGGAAGTCGTCGTGCCGGATGGATGCTCCGCGGCGGAGGAGCGAAGAAAGAAGATTAAAGATGCCGCTTTGCTTGAAGACATCACCGGCTGGAAGAAGACTCTCTGCCGCTTGCTTGAAGACATCGCCGGGATGGAAGAAGACTTCTTTGCCGCTTGATTGAAGACAACGCCGGATGGAAGAAGACTCTCTGCAGCTTGATTGAAGACATCGCCCGGATCGGATGAAGAGTTCTGCCCGGCTGGGTGAATACAAGGTAGGGAGATCTTCAGGGGGGTAGTGTTAGGTTTATTTAAGGGGGGTTTGGGTTAGATTAGGGGTATGTGGGTGGTGGGTCGTAATGTTGGGGGGTGGTATTGTGGGGGGTTTTTCAGGCAAAAGAGCACTTTTCTATGGGGCATGCCCCACAAAAGGCCCTTTTAAGGGCTGGTAAGGTAAAAGAGCTAACTTTTTTAATTTAGAATAGGGTAGGGAATTTTTTTTATTTTGGGGGGCTTTATTATTTTATTAGGGGACTTAGAATAGGTGTAATTAGCTTAAAAATCTTGTAATCTTTTTTTTATTTTTTGTAATTTAGTGGTTTTTTTATTTGTAATTTAGTTTAGTTTATTTAATTGAATTTTAGTTTAGATATTTGTAGTTTATTTAATTTATTGATAGTGTAGGTGTATTTGTAACTTAGGTTAGGATTTATTTTACAGGTAAATTGGTACTTATTTTAACTAGGTAGCTATTAAATAGTTATTAACTATTTAATAGCTATTGTACCTAGTTAAAATAAATACCAAGTTACCTGTAAAATAAATATAAACCCTAAAATAGCTACAATGTAATTATTAATTACATTGTAGCTATCTTAGGGTTTATTTTATAGGTAAGTATTTAGATTTAAATAGGAATATTTTCATTAATAATATTAATATTAGATTTATTTTAATAAGAGTTTAGTTAGGGATGTTAGAGTTAGATAGGGTTATTATACTTAGTATATAGATAATATAATAACGATATTAACTATATTAACCCTAATATAATTAGGGTTAATATAGTTAATATAGCTGGCGGCGGTGTAGGGGGATTAGATTAGGGGTTAATGTGTTTAATATAGGTGGCGGCGGTGTAGGGGGATTAGATTAGGGGTTAATACATTTATTATAGGTGGCAGCGGTGTAGGGGGATTTAGATTGTAGGCAAAAGAGCTGATTACTTTGTGACAAAGCCCCGCCAAAAGCCCTTTTAAGGGCTGGCAAAAGAGCAGTTTACTTTGGGGTAATGCCACGCAAAAAGCCCTTTTCAGGGCTATTTGTAGGGTTAGACTTAGGTTTAGTGGTAGGGATAGTTTAGTATTTTAGGGGTTAAATAATTGAATATAGCTGGCGGCGGGGTAGGGGGATTAAATTAGGGGTAATAATTTTAAAATAGATGGCGGCGGGGTAGGAGCTCACTTTAGGGGGTAGGTAAGGTAGATGGCGGCGCGGTAGGAGCTCACTTTATGGTGTAGGTAAGGTAGATGGCGGCGGTGTAAGGGGCTCACTTTAGGGGGTAGTTTAATATAGTTGGCGACAGTGTAGGGGGATCACATTAGGGGGTAGTTAATGTAGGTGGCGGCGGTGTCCGGGAGCAGCGGTTTAGGGGTTAATAACTTTATTAGGGATTGCGGACGGGGATCGCAGTTGACAGGTAGATAGACATTGCGCATGCGTTAGGTGTTAGGTTTATTTTGCAGGTAGTTTAGGTAGTTACAGGGCTCCAATAGACAGCGTAAGGCTTACTTTGGCTGCTTTTTGTGGCGAGGTGAAAATGGAGTAAGATTTCTCCATTTTCGCCGCGTAAGTCCTTACGCTGTATATTGGATACCAAACTGCGCTAGTTTGGTATACCTGCCTATGGCCCAAAAAACTACGGGCGACGGCAGAAATATACGAGCGTAACTTCTAGGTTACACCATATATAGGATACCAAACCAGCGCAAAATTCAGCGTCGCCGGCATTTGCGGGCGACGCTGCATATAGGATCGGGCCCATAGTATTGAATGAGTCTCGCAACTCATTCAATACTATGTTGCAGATTTTGGACGCATGCGCTGAGGAGTTCTATGACCGCGATTAACGCATGCGCAATAGCGAGAGATAATTTTTGGGCGCATGCACGGTAATTAGAGGCTTGATGTCCACGAGCGTAGTTCAAACGTATAGAGCGGGTGTGACCGCTCTATACGTCAATGTATAGCAAACACGGAAATGCTGGATGGGAGGAGTTAGGATCGCAATAATTAGAAAAATCAAGGTAGGCAAATACGGTCAAATATAAGATTATTGAAAAAATAAACATAGCGACTACGTTGTACGTTGGAAAAGGAAAATACATATCAATTTGTATGTGAAAAACTTTACCTTCACTTTAAAATTGTTCTCCACTTGTTATATAGCCCAAAGTGTAAAAATATTGTGGTCATAAATTGGAAATAATGTAATGATGTATGTAGAAAATGAAAAAGCTCAACTGCATATGTGAAACATAGGGTGCATTATTGTAAAGCTGTTATGAAAAAGAAAATAAGGGGCGGAGTCTGGCCGCACTGGAAGATGGCCATGGTGTAGAAATTCTCTCAATCCCCATGTATGTTCTAATCCCTATAATGGCATAAAATACCCACTATCACTCTAATGTGTGGGGACTTTAACTCTGGGGTACCAACACAGCATATCCTGGCTAATCTCCTGGGGTAAGAAAGTGAACAGTAAAATGACACTAAGGAGCCGTTCACCTAACTACAGAGCAAGATATCGCCATTATCCTGACTATTCTATACACTTACCGGAGCTTTGCAGATATATATAATAATAACAATAAAAAGTCTGTTCATCCTGCTTGGTTAGGGTCACATCTAATCAGAAGATACATATCTCAGAGGCACTATTCTGAGATCTTCTATACCAATTGCTAGTCAGCAAACTTAGATTGAGACTCAGACCTCAGATAAGTCAAATTGCTGTCAAATACCACTCAAACATATGAAAAAGTAGTGGGATGGGGGGGCGGAGCAAGCCGGGCATCTGAGCGGTTGCACATAGATAGAGCTCTGTTCATATAATTCAAATACCTACATACTGGACCGCTCAGAAATGCCTAAAATTTTGCAAAGTAAAAGCTTAACTCATTAGGAAACATATTGGGAGATTTGAGGAGGAAGAAAAGAGCAGAAGGGACTCTGAGCTATTCTATAACTTGTGCAGCTCTCACATGGTACGCCAGTGGAGCAGCCATCTTAACTACCAAGTTGAGGGAATCTGCATCTTTAATACTTAATAACAACAAGTATTTTATGAGAAATGGAGCCGTGGGAATCGGTGGAGGAGGAACTTTGCTCTCCTGCCCGGGACCCATCGGGCACAGATTCCCTCCCAGCGGGGATGCCTATTGAGTTTCAACAGCTGAGCCCTATATGTAGCCACGGGACGGTATTAAAAGGAACAATGCAGCCATCACTAACCTTGGAGGATAACGTCTCGGAGCCTTCAGCTATGGTGAGCTACGATCTGCCCTCCTCTTGCGATGCAACATCCGCTCACCTCCATGGGAGGCAATTAGAGCAAACTACGGCTGGTGCACTGAGTACACTGTTTTTTTTACCGGCAGCAGAATCTTACAGCGGATTGCCTATGGGAACTTCTCAGGTATATGTAAATGAATCTTACCATAAGCTTGCAACCAAGTTGCAGAAGGCAGGCGTGGCCGGGGTAAGGCTCCCCATTAAGACAGATCGCTCCTGGGACAGGGGAAGTGTAAGGGGAGACCTTCCATGCATAGCTATCTTCATCATGTTTCTTGCCTTTCGTGTAACGGGGAAGACTGCACCCTTTCCTTCATCTGCAAAATGTCACCCAGGCCTCACAGACTTTAGGCAATGGCAATACAGGGAGTGCAGAATTATTAGGCAAGTTGTATTTTTGAGGATTAATTTTATTATTGAACAACAACCATGTTCTCAATGAACCCAAAAAACTCATTAATATCAAAGCTGAATAGTTTTGGAAGTAGTTTTTAGTTTGTTTTTAGTTATAGCTATTTTAGGGGGATATCTGTGTGTGCAGGTGACTATTACTGTGCATAATTATTAGGCAACTTAACAAAAAACAAATATATACCCATTTCAATTATTTATTTTTACCAGTGAAACCAATATAACATCTCAACATTCACAAATATACATTTCTGACATTCAAAAACAAAACAAAAACAAATCAGTGACCAATATAGCCACCTTTCTTTGCAAGGACACTCAAAAGCCTGCCATCCATGGATTCTGTCAGTGTTTTGATCTGTTCACCATCAACATTGCGTGCAGCAACAACCACAGCCTCCCAGACACTGTTCAGAGAGGTGTACTGTTTTCCCTCCTTGTAAATCTCACATTTGATGATGGACCACAGGTTCTCAATGGGGTTCAGATCAGGTGAACAAGGAGGCCATGTCATTAGATTTTCTTCTTTTATACCCTTTCTTGCCAGCCACGCTGTGTAGTACTTGGACGCGTGTGATGGAGCATTGTCCTGCATGAAAATCATGTTTTTCTTGAAGGATGCAGACTTCTTCCTGTACCACTGCTTGAAGAAGGTGTCTTCCAGAAACTGGCAGTAGGAATGGGAGTTGAGCTTGACTCCATCCTCAACCCGAAAAGGCCCCACAAGCTCATCTTTGATGATACCAGCCCAAACCAGTACTCCACCTCCACCTTGCTGGCGTCTGAGTCGGACTGGAGCTCTCTGCCCTTTACCAATCCAGCCACGGGACCATCCATCTGGCCCATCAAGACTCACTCTCATTTCATCAGTCCATTAAACCTTAGAAAAATCAGTCTTGAGATATTTCTTGGCCCAGTCTTGACATTTCAGTTTGTGTGTCTTGTTCAGTGGTGGTCGTCTTTCAGCCTTTCTTACCTTGGCCATGTCTCTGAGTATTGCACACCTTGTGCTTTTGGGCACTCCAGTGATGTTGCAGCTCTGAAATATGGCCAAACTTGTGGCAAGTGGCATCTTGGCAGCTGCACGCTTGACTTTTCTCAGTTCATGGGCAGTTATTTTGCTCCTTGGTTTTTCCACACGCTTCTTGCGACCCTGTTGACTATTTTGAATGAAACGCTTGATTGTTCGATGATCACGCTTCAGAAGCTTTGCAATTTTAAGAGTGCTGCATCCCTCTGCAAGATATCTCACTATTTTTGACTTTTCTGACCCTGTCAAGCCCTTCTTTTGACCCATTTTGCCAAAGGAAAGGAAGTTGCCTAATAATTATGCACACCTGATATAGGGTGTTGATGTCATTAGACCACACCCCTTCTCATTACAGAGATGCACATCACCTAATATGCTTAATTGGTAGTAGGCTTTCGAGCCTATACAGCTTGGAGTAAGACAACATGCATAAAGAGGATGATGTGGTCAAAATACTCATTTGCCTAATAATTCTGCACTCCCTGTAGTTGTTTTGCCCTAATGAAAGACTCAAGAAGTTATCTATGTGGGACATTTGCTAAGGTTTATATAACACCTATATTGTTATTCCCTGATGTTGGTGCTAGCCATTACTGCCTAGGATAGTTTCAGTTACCGCCACTGTCGGGCATTATCGTTGTGTACGTTTCTAATTGATGTTATATGTTATCTCTTGTGGGTATGTTCCATGGTCTTACGTGGTTAACATCATATTACATCATATTACCTAGATAGATTTAAATTTTATTTTACAATTGTCTTCCCTCTACTAGGGCTCCCTTCTTCATGTGAAACGCTTAATATCAAACTGAGTATATATGCATAAATGTCTTTTGCATTGTTTAATTTTCCCTTGTTTGAGGGTCCATCCTCTCATTTACATGTTGTGTCTCTCTCTGCAACCTATCTCTGACTGTAGGTGAGTGGTGGGATGGTAGCTATATCAATTGCGTGCGATACCCATTAATTTTTTACTATCAGAATTTAGCTGGGGACTTCATACTCTAAATGATGAACCTTATACCCCTGTATTGTTGGCGTTGCCAGCGGCCGAGGCTGCGCCTAGCAATTAGTGTGTCCTACCCCTAGTAATCAAGTTAATATCAGTTCCTCTTTATTATTGCATCTGGACACGGACATAATATTTGTTCATGTATCTTAGCCACCATTGTATTCTGTTGATATGCTATACTCTATTTTAAATATATACTAGCTAAGTTGTCTTGCGTGAGGTAAACAATATGTGTAAACAATAGTGATTGACAGGGATGGGAAGGCTTCTCTAACACAGGGCTACTCCATTTCTCCCATACAGCTCAGTTTTGTGTTTAAGTTGCCCACAGCCTATCTACACCCACTGGGATATTAATGGAAATTAAATGTAATACTATTCCTATGCACTCCCGTGTATATTTTACTGAGACTAGATTATGACCTCTCTAGTTTTTTCCTTGTCCTTTAGGAGACATATATCAGGCTCTGGTTTTAGACATGCTGACCCTGTTGATAGTGTGGAAGGAGGCTTTTCTCATGGCCTGTTGACTAGTCTAGTCCTTATTTACCAGCAACTTCTTGTCAGGGGAAATCAGTGAATTTCTCAGCTTAGATTCTTTCAGTTTAGATCACCTCTTGGCTCATATCCTTTGGTTTAGACCACCTTTATAGCTCAATAGGCATTAAAAATGTTATTCAGATAGTTTGGGGAGGCTAAGTGGATAGTTGCTTGGAATCACACACCTATTCATATAGTTGTCTTAATTGGTATTTGGACATAGGGCCCATGTCTGGATAGCAGAATATAAAAAATTATATGTGTGTGGAAAAATCACACCCTATACTCCCTCTATAATGCCCAATTACTAGGTATGCCTTATATTTCAGTGATATTTCTATCTCTCTCTATCTGGGAGGTACTTATACTTGACAGTAAAAGATTTAATTGATGAAGTTTGTATAAAGGGATATGATGGCCATTAATGTATGGGAACATATAGTTTCTTCTACCTACTACTGATGCGGGCTGGTCCTGCTTGACTACTACTACCTATTAACTTGTTGTCCACTACTTTTTGATTGTATTATGCAAGTTATGTTAGATACGTGGATACAGACCTAGATTATTTTATATCAGATATACTATTAGTTCACTATATAGCTAGTTCACTTTTGGTTTCCCCTGGTTAGCTAATATGTTCATGTGACTGTATATATGATTATATAGCCTGGTGATACTAAAGCCTTTCTCCATAGTATTTGCTGCCTACTACATTAATTTAGTCATCTTCTCTCCAACTCACAGCGAGCCTTCCAGCCCCTAGGCTACATACTCTTTCTATAACAATTAAACTTATCACCACCCCCCCGCTCCTTCTATAATAAACCTCCTATTCTAGGTGGGTTAAATGCACGGCTTATCTCTCCTATGCCGCACCCTAAATCCTGTGTATCTATACTTACAACAACCCCTATTCCTACAATGTTTTGCCAGATCTGAGAGGGTCTTTCTATGTTTTATTTGGGGTTGAACACTTTAGTCTACTATATAATAGTTTCATTAAATATCTTGTTATCTATAGTTCTAAACAGGAAAAAAAAAAAAAGAGGTTCTTCATTTGAGGCCCATGTTTGGCCCTGTCAATCCAGTATTTACTTGCCTTACCATATGACAATAGCATCTTTGTGGTCCAAGAGTGGCCGCATAAATCTTATGACAGGTGTAAGGCTTGAACAATGTTTCATGTCTGCATTTCATGTGTGATTTACCATTTAACTGTATTGTATACTTGGGCGATTTCTTTTGGTAACCTACATTGTAACAATCTATTTTCCTTTATAATATGTATTGGCAATTACCAACTGTTTGTTTGAAAAAGAACCTCAATAAAAATATGTTATAAAAAAAAAAGTAGTGGGATGCCTAATAAAAGACAAACAAAAACAGACAAGGGTCCATCATCAAAACCACTAAATCAGTACCTAAGACCGGTTGAGTCACCCCTTGCCTCTAGCAACAAAGATATGGCTAACCGAACACATATTACAACAGCACAGGTTTACAATACTGAACCCCCAACACCACAATATGTTACAAAGAGGATATGCAACACCTGTCGTCAAAAGAGGACATTAATAATATACTACAAGAAATGAGCAATCACTTTGGGGACCTACGCAAAGACTTAAGCGCATTAGATTCAAGAGTCTCAAAGGTTGAAAGTAACCAAGAAACTACAACAGCAACTCTACAACATACTACTACTGAACTCCAGAATCAAGCTGAAAAACTGCAATTCCTTCACAAAAGAATAGAAGATCTCAACAACCGTTGTCGGAGAAATAATTTACGAATACGAGGTGCGTCTGAAACTGTATACCCTCCTGCCATAGAAGGATACCTCCAGGCCCTATTTAGGGTATTAAAAAGCAACCAAACATCACCTGATATACCCATTGAATAAGCACATAGAGCCCTCAGACCAAAGCCTCCACTGAAAGCTCCACCTCGAGACATAGTGAAGCTTCTGAATTATAATGACAGAGAAGAACTACTTTAATGTGCACAATCTATGCACTCATTCCATCACGCGGGAGAAGAGATTCAACTCTTCACGGACTTGTCACCAACAACTCTTTAAAAGAGAAGAGAACTTGCACCTGTCACCTCTACTCTCTGGGCAAACAAGATCCAATACCGTTGGGGCTTCCCGGTATCCATAATAGCTACCAACAACAAAACCACAATCTAAAGACCTGGTATGGACCTGCAAAACTTCTACTCCGATCTATCCATACAGGGTTATTCTTCTCCTGACTCCGGACCTAATTCCACAAATGCCCCAGAATGAGAATAACTGAGCACTTAAGGTAAGGTGAAATTGACTCAAAGATATGTTCTATATAGCTTAGAAAAGTGAAATGTAACATGATAACTCTTATAGAAATGGAACATAGAACATATAGCTGATCAGTTATTTAATCTATAGATACCCAAGTTTGTATGTTTTGTTGTTTGAGTTTGTAAGTTCTATTGTTTATTGTTCTACCAAAAGTTATTATCTGGTGGGGTTAATGACTATACTAAAACCTCTCTACAGCAGCACACCACCATAAAATTTCAAACACAACACATTCTCAAAACAGAGAAACACAAAACTGAGTGTAACCTAAGCCTACTAAACAAAGAACCCAAGAATTCACTCACACATATTCTATAACAATGGTCCCCACTGATGGATTTTTCCATACATATTTATGACTTTCTTATATTCCCCCTTCCCTTTATGCCTTTTTATACGATACAGGGTTATTGATCTTAATGACCCTGTTATATACACGATAATTAATTTGGAACATTTAACATATGGATACTTCCTCCCATTGAAACTTTTACTAACCTAACTAGTTACCCCTTACACTGTTGAAAAAAATTGCAATTTCTATATATTTTGTATTGTTAATATTATCTTGTCTTAGACTATTGCTTAAAGGGACATAATACGCATATGCTAAATCACTTGAAACTGATGCAGTACAGGGAGTGCAGAATTATTAGGCAAGTTGTATTTTTGAGGATTAATTTTATTATTGAACAACAACCATGTTCTCAATAAACCCAAAAAACTCATTAATATCAAAGCTGAATAGTTTTGGAAGTAGTTTTTAGTTTGTTTTTAGTTATAGCTATTTTAGGGGGATATCTGTGTGTGCAGGTGACTATTACTGTGCATAATTATTAGGCAACTTAACAAAAAACAAATATATACCCATTTCAATTATTTATTTTTACCAGTGAAACCAATATAACATCTCAACATTCACAAATATACATTTCTGACATTCAAAAACAAAACAAAAACAAATCAGTGACCAATATAGCCACCTTTCTTTGCAAGGACACTCAAAAGCCTGCCATCCATGGATTCTGTCAGTGTTTTGATCTGTTCACCATCAACATTGCGTGCAGCAGCAACCACAGCCTCCCAGACACTGTTCAGAGAGGTGTACTGTTTTCCCTCCTTGTAAATCTCACATTTGATGATGGACCACAGGTTCTCAATGGGGTTCAGATCAGGTGAACAAGGAGGCCATGTCATTAGATTTTCTTCTTTTATACCCTTTCTTGCCAGCCACGCTGTGGAGTACTTGGACGCGTGTGATGGAGCATTGTCCTGCATGAAAATCATGTTTTTCTTGAAGGATGCAGACTTCTTCCTATACCACTGCTTGAAGAAGGTGTCTTCCAGAAACTGGCAGTAAGACTGGGAGTTGAGCTTGACTCCATCCTCAACCCGAAAAGGCCCCACAAGCTCATCTTTGATGATACCAGCCCAAACCAGTACTCCACCTCCACCTTGCTGGCGTCTGAGTCGGACTATTTTGAATGAAACGCTTGATTGTTTGATGATCACGCTTCAGAAGCTTTGCAATTTTAAGAGTGCTGCATCCCTCTGCAAGATATCTCACTATTTTTGACTTTTCTGAGCCTGTCAAGTCCTTCTTTTGACCCATTTTGCCAAAGGAAAGGAAGTTGCCTAATAATTATGCACACCTGATATAGGGTGTTAATGTCATTAGACCACATCCCTTCTCATTCAAGAGATGCACATCACCTAATATGCTTAATTGGTAGTAGGCTTTCGAGCCTATACAGCTTGGAGTAAGACAACATGCGTAAAGAGGATGATGTGGTCAAAATACTCATTTGCCTAATAATTCTGCACTCCCTATATAACTGTAAAAAGCTGACAGGAAAATATCACTTGAGCATCTCTATGTAAAAAAGGAAGATATTTTACCTCACAATCTCCTCAGCTCAGCAGAGTAAGTTCTGTGTAAAAAGTTATTCTCAGCTGCAGCCCAAAAAATAAAAATGAAGAAATGAACCGCAGCCAATCAGCATCAGCAGTGCTGAGGTCATGAACTCTTACTGTGAGCTCATGAGATTTGACTTAACTCTCATGAGATTTCATAGTAAGCTTCCTTTACCTGATTGGTGAAATAATATGAGAGTTCACGAGGCTCATCCCCTAAGCTGTCCCAGGACAGACATACTAATATGCTGCTTAGATATCCTTTACAATGAGAGGTGGCTACTGAGGAACTTTTGAGGTAAAATATCTTTCTTTTTTACATAGAGATGTTCAGGTGATATTTTCTAGTCAGATTTTTACAGCTATACTGCATCACTTTCAAGTGTTTAAACATTTGGGTATTATGGCCCTTGAAGTACAAATTATTATTTTTGTCTCTTTATCTAAGAATTAAAAGATAATTGTATTCATTCCTTCTTAATCTTCTTTTTCTTTTTAACCTACTCTCTGTATCCCTCCCTTTTCTGCAACACCCCCTCTGTTTCTCTCTATCCCTCCTTCCCCTTTTTTTTCTCCTTCCCATCCCCCATCCCAGATCATGTGCTCTAAACACAGCAGGTTTCAGGACCACTCACTAAACTTAACCACTATAAACGCTAAAGGGTTAAACAACCCATGTAAAAGGTCAATAGCATTTCGAGACTCAAACAAATTAAATAGTCATGTCCTTCTACTTCAGGAGACGCATTACCAAAAAGGTAAGGAACCTAAATGGCACAACTCTCAATACCCTATGGCCTTTTTCGCTTCTGGCCCACAAAAGAAATGTGGAGTGGGTATTTTGCTACACAAATCTGTTCCCTTTCAAATGACCCACATTGAAAAAGACCCAGATGGTAGATACCTGCTTTTAGTAGGTTTACTCTAGGGTCATCATGTTACATTGATGTCATTATACGCTCCTAATCAAGCCCAGCACACATTTCTCAAAAAGATAGCTAATCTGGTCCTGGATCATGGTAAAGGAATAGTTTATCTAGCAGGAGATTTCAACCTCTCCTTAGACCCCTTTCTGGATTCTTCGAGAGGTTCAGCTAGTGCTCCTTTATCAACCCTAAAATCAGCCAAATCTACCCTCTCTAAATTAACACTTCATGACATCTGGAGAACTACAAACCCATTTGATAAAGATTACACATTCTTCTCTGCTCCACATAACAGTTACTCAAGATTTGATTACATTTTTACAGACTCATCTGGGCTATCAATCACAAATAATTGTGAAATAGGGTCAATAACTTGGTCTGATCCTGCACCAGTCACCTGTTCCAAACTATGGCCCAATATACCAGTCACCACCAAAATATGGAGACTTGATCATTCACTACTAAATAATGCCCTTATCAATATAGAGATACAAAAAACCCTGACGGAATACTTCAATTTCAATACAACTCCCCCTTCATCGGTTTTAAACATCTGGGAAGCTCATAAAAACGTGCTACGCAGTGAATTAATCAAACATAAAGCTAGACTTATGAAACAGCATCGCGAAAAACATACTACTCTTTTAAACAAAGTGAGCTCTCTAGAAGTTAGACACAAAACAAACCCAACAGACGATAGCACTAAAACAATGCTTACAAATGCAAGACTAGAGCTTAAACATCATCTAACGAAGGTTTATCAGCGTAAAGCTCAACAACTAAAACAATATTATTATGAAGAGGGAAATAAACCAGGGAAAGCCCTAGCGAAAACTTTACTTAGACAACAGTTGAGGGCATATATACACTCTGTTAATGTGACAGATGGACAACAACTTAAAAGCAACACAGATATAGCAAAGGCTTTTCGAACCTATTATAGTACATTTAATAACATTAAAATTACCCAACACAATCAGCACATCAGGACATGACTACCCAAAAAAGAAGGCAAACTGATCATTATTTATAAGGACTAGAGTTACTGACTCTTGATAGAGAGAAGATTGAAGTGTTAAAATCCCCAATAACCAATAAAGAACTATGCCAAGCCATTAAGGATATACCTTCCAGTAAGAGCCCTGGCCCTGATGGTTTTACGCTAGGTTATTACAAAAAATTCAATGATGAATTATCCCCTGTAATGTTAAATATGTTTAACAGTTTAAGAGATGACCCTATACTCTCAGGGAGTTTATTAGAAGCCCATATCACGGTCATCCCTAAACTGGGCAAACCGGCTAACAGACCCAAGAATTTTAGACCTATCTCCTTTTTAAACTCTGATATGAAAATTCTAGCTAAATTCATCGCCAACCGCCTAAATACAGGGAGTGCAGAATTATTAGGCAAATTAGTATTTTGACCACATCATCCTCTTTATGCATGTTGTCTTACTCCAAGCTATATAGGCTCGAAAGCCTACTACCAATTAAGCATATTAGGTGATGTGCATCTCTGTAATGAGAAGGGGTGTGGTCTAATGACATCAACCACCTATATCAGGTGTGCATAATTATTAGGCAACTTCCTTTCCTTTGGCAAAATGGGTCAAAAGAAGGACTTGACAGGCTCAGAAAAGTCAAAAATAGTGAGATATCTTGCAGAGGGATGCAGCACTCTTAAAATTGCAAAGCTTCTGAAGCGTGATCATCGAACAATCAAGCGTTTCATTCAAAATAGTCAACAGGGTCGCAAGAAGCGTGTGGAAAAACCAAGGCGCAAAATAACTGCCCATGAACTGAGAAAAGTCAAGCGTGCAGCTGCCTAGATGCCACTTGCCACCAGTTTGGCCATATTTCAGAGCTGCAACATCACTGGAGTGCCCAAAAGCACAAGGTGTGCAATACTCAGAGACATGGCCAAGGTAAGAAAGGCTGAAAGACGACCACCACTGAACAAGACACACAAGCTGAAACATCAAGACTGGGCCAAGAAATATCTCAAGACTGATTTTTCTAAGGTTTTATGGACTGATGAAATGAGAGTGAGTCTTGATGGGCCAGATGGATGGGCCCGTGGCTGGATTGGTAAACTGCAGAGAGCTCCAGTCCGACTCAGACGCCAGCAAGGTGGAGGTGGAGTACTGGTTTGGGCTGGTATCATCAAAGATGAGCTTGTGGGGCCTTTTCGGGTTGAGGATGGAGTCAAGCTCAACTCCCAGTCCTACTGCCAGTTTCTGGAAGACACCTTCTTCAAGCAGTGGTACAGGAAGAAGTCTGCATCCTTCAAGAAAAACATGATTTTCATGCAGGACAATGCTCCATCACACGCGTCCAAGTACTCCACAGCGTGGCTGGCAAGAAAGGGTATAAAAGAAGAAAATCTAGTGACATGGCCTCCTTGTTCACCTGATCTGAACCCCATTGAGAACCTGTGGTCCATCATCAAATGTGAGATTTACAAGGAGGGAAAACAGTACACCTCTCTGAACAGTGTCTGGGAGGCTGTGGTTGCTGCTGCACGCAATGTTGATGGTGAACAGATCAAAACACTGACAGAATCCATGGATGGCAGGCTTTTGAGTGTCCTTGCAAAGAAAGGTGGCTATATTGGTCACTGATTTGTTTTTGTTTTGGTTTTGAATGTCAGAAATGTATATTTGTGAATGTTGAGATGTTATATTGGTTTCACTGGTAAAAATAAATAATTGAAATGGGTATATATTTGTTTTTTGTTAAGTTGCCTAATAATTATGCACAGTAATAGTCACCTGCACACACAGATATCCCCTAAAATAGCTAAAACTAAAAACAAACTAAAAACTACTTCCAAAAATATTCAGCTTTGATATTAATGAGTTTTTTGGGTTCATTGAGAACATGGTTGTTGTTCAATAATAAAATTAATCCTCAAAAATACAACTTGCCTAATAATTCTGCACTCCCTGTAAATACCTTCCTAGTCTCATTTCATTAGATCAAGTAGGTTTCATCCCTGGTAGAGAGGCTAGGGACAACACCAAAAAAGTAATTCAATTGATAACTCAAGCAAAAATTAAGGGGGTCCCCGTGGCTTTGCTGTCGACTGATGCTGAGAAGGCCTTTAACAGGGTAGACTGGCTCTTCCTGCGCCGGACGATGGAGACCATGGGTTTTCCTGAACCCTTCCTGAATATGACATTTGCACTATATTCAAATTCAAATGCGAGGGTTAGGGTTAATAGATTATTGTCGGATCCCTTCCTGATCAATAATGGTAACAGACATGGGTGCCCCCTTTCCCCACTATTGTTTGCCCTATCTGTAGAGGTCCTTGTCCAAAATGTCAGGAGTAATGATAAAATAAAGGGATTATGGATAGGTGATACCGAATATAAATAGGCACTTTATGCTGACAATCTACTGTATACATTGACAAACGTAGAGAACTCGCTTCTGGAACTATTAAATGAATTAAAGAATTATGGTGTAGTCTCAAATTTTCTTCTCAATTTGAATAAATCAGAGCTCCTAAACTTTAATACTTTACCACATCCCGTCCATAACTTACATACTACCTTTAATATCCCAGTAACAAATAAAAAGCTTAAATATTTAGGTATACATCTAACTGCATCATATCAATATCTCTTTCAAAATAACTATATCTCAATCAAAAAAATGATATCATTAGAGACCTTTCCTCATGGAAAAGCAAGCCTCTATCTTGGTTAGGTCGAATATGAGTCATCAAGATGAATATTCTTCCCCGTATACTTTATCTCCTTCAAACAGTAACTATATACTCCATTCAGGTTACTTTCTACAGCTTCAAAAAATTATTGAACAATTTATATGGGCAGATATAAGACCAGGAATTCCAAAGAGAACCATATATCTTCCACGAGATAGAGGAGGACTGGGTGTATCAGTACAAGTATCTTATAGAAAGGCAATACAACTTCAACATATTGAGGAATGGTGTAACAATAATAACCATAAGGCTTGGGTACATATGGACAGATAAATCTTTATTCTTAACAACGTAGGTACTCTAGCTTGGGTACTCCCTCAAAACAGGGCCAAACTAATAGACAAATATCCTTTGACTGTGGAAGTACTAACTGATTGGGATAGAATAATTTCCAAAAGCACGCAGATATCATCCAGACACTCCCCTTTACTCCATATCATCGAGAACACTGATCTCCCCTATCACCAATTAGGCGCTCGTATCAAAAAACCCTATTCCCTAAAAAAAAAGGCCCCCTGTTAGGTATTATCACAAATGGAGATATAAAAACACAAGCCCAACTTAGGGAAATTTATAACAAAATCTTCTCTTTTTTGCTCCATTATAATCAGCTCAAACACTTTTTCATCCACTATAAGAATAAAAAAGAACTTAACAGAGACCCAACACATTTTAAAAATTTGTGTCTAATGAATAACCTCCCACAACACTTGATATCCACATTATACAAGATTATACTGATACCAGACACCTCAACACTACCATCCTATGTAAATGCATGGAGCAGGGAGTTGAACGTAGACTCTGATCCTAACATTTGGATTAAAACATTTACTCTGACAAATAAATCTTCAGTCTCAGTCAATATTCAAGAGACACAACTTAAGCTGCTTTGCAGATGGTATCTGATCCTGGTTAGACTCCATAAAATATATCCCTCTGTGAATATAAAGTGTTGTAGAGGCTGTGGGAAGGAAGGCACTTTAATCCACATCTGGTGGACCTGTCCACAGCTGAGAAGCTTCTGGACATCAGTTATAGAAACTATGTCAAACATTATAGATGTTGTAATACCCAACACACCTGATACCATTCTACTCCATTCCCTACCCAAGCTAAAAGATGAGTCAAAATTGGCTCTTTTAATGGTTATGCTTAATAGAGCTAAAAAATGTATTCCCAGAAAATGGAAGTCTCAAAACATTCCGACCATACTCGAATGGCAAGCTCAAGTTGATGAGTTACTCATTTTAGAAAGATACCATTATTTAAAAACACAAAAACTAGAGACTCATAAAATAATGCTTGCATTTTGGAACAGCACACTGTGATTCGGCAATACTTAATATCCTGAAACTTCTCAAGTGATTACTAGACCTGTGTCAGGTTTTTTTCCCTGTTTTGTTTGCCATGTGCTGCTGGCAGCCATTTTACTCACCTCTCTTCCTGACTATGGTGCATTGTGGGGTATGCTGCTCATTTCCTGCACTTCCTTTTATGGCCAGACTGGTGTGCATCATCCGTGTGAGACAGGATGCAGTCTCAGAATTGTGATGTCATCACTTATTATTTAAAGGGTCTCTGTTCAGTATGCTTTGTCTTTGCGTTGTCTCAGACCTGATTGTGAGAGTTCCTGTGTATTACCTGGCTGCCTGACGTCCTTCCTGGTTCCTGATCCCTTGCTTGTTCCTGACTCTGCTGTTTTCCTTGTTGCTGATTCCGGCTCGTCTGACTATTCGCTTTGGCTCCTGACTCGGCTCGTCTGACTACCAGCTCTGGTTTCGACTCCTGGCTTGTTATTTGACTTGTGAACTTTTTATTATTTTTTTTTGCTATTAATAAAGGTGTGATTATTTTTGCACTTCTCGTCTCAGTCTGATTCCTGGCACCCTGACAACCTGTAACCTTTGACATCTCCTTCAGTACCCTTTCCCTCTTCCCCTTCCTTCCCCCCACATTTTTTCTCTCCTTTACAATATTTACCTATCCTTTCTTTTCCTCTTCTCCTTTTAATTACTTTCTACTAATCTTTCATTGTTCGTTCAGAAAACTATTAATTACAGAGGACTGATTACCTCTGATGCACTGATATAGCACTATTGTTAAGCGATGTAAACTTTAAAAACGCAAGCCTAAAAGATTGAATTCTAACTTTAAAGAATCAAAGATCTGGACTTTGCCCTTTCTATGAACAGCATATTCCCTTCTGGATGGGAAAAGAAACAGTTATATTACAAACTATATGGACACTGAGCAAAACCCTAAGATGACATCTTACGATAGACTGTGACAACTATGTAATGTGAAATGTCTTGAATAATCACTGAATGTTATTTTGATTGTTTATTCAATAAAGCTTGTTTGGAAAAAAAAATTAAGAAGAAAATAAAATGTTTTTTGTAGCCAGGTAACTAAAGAAAACATTTGGTGGTCCATCACAGATGGTGGTTCTTTAATAAACATTACATGCAAAAAGTTGAAAGAAATTCCATTCTTTATCAAACTTAGTTGATGTAGAACATCCAGAAAGTGTAAACACTAAGGAAATTTAGTAATTCAAAAATGTCTTATTGGAAATAATGTAGCTTTGTATGAAGTCTCTGCTAAAATAAAAAGGTAAATTGAATATGTAAAACATATGTTGAATGCCACACATTTCCCTTTTATTACCACCCTTGTAATACCACTACTATATTGCAACATCATCAGTGCCAAATGAAACCTTCCTCAATACTGCCAAATTAAATCTACCCAGCACTTATGACCAGGGCCGACTAAACCTTGAAACCAAGTGGGTCTAATGGACCCAGGCAGCACTTTAGTGAGTGAGTCGGTCACTGTCAAATCAAGACCACTCCTATCCTCTGTCTCCATGGGGGAAATCACAGGCTCCCTGCAGCATAACCTCATCACACACAAAGTCACAGTACTGATCAGAGGCAACATTCAAAGTAGGACAAGTGCATCCCTTAACTAACTTCCTGACCACTTATTGTGCCTGGTAGGTTGAAATGCTAATCAGTAATGTTACTACTGGGGAGGGAGTGTCATTGCATTCTCTGACCCAGGCAGCACAATATCTTGAGCCGGCCTGCTTATGAGTTTACTTGTACCCCACTACTGCTGATGCGTCCCCTTTCTCCCCCTAGCACCACTACTGATAACTTTATCTCAACCCTGCTACTGCTGACTTTACCCCTTCCTTTCCCTCTGCACCTAAACTTACTTTTTTATAATTTATGGTTATTACAAGTAGATATGACATATATTTTCTTAAGCAGCTCACCATTTACAGTTCTTTTATTTTTAAATAGTTGAGAAGTAAGGGCACTAAAGGGAGTGATGTAGTAGGGTGGAGGTGGAAAGATGGGGAAAGGAGAGACAGTTAGAAAATGGGAGACGGGGGATAGTGAGGAGAATAATAGTAATGATGATGGGAGAAGCATTACAGTGGATATAAGTGTAGAGGAGAGGGATCAAAACAGTGAGATACATGAAGGAGTGGGGACAGATGGTGTTGTCTCTGGTGGTATTTTGCTATCTATCAAGAGATTTCTTGGAGGTCAGAAGGAGGGTAAACTTAGAGTGCCCCATCACCAGACTGGCACTTATACAGCAGTTAGAGAAGGGAGGTGTGGGTCTTGGAATAGTTCGGGAGGTCCAACACTAGCTCAGGATGAGACCTTTAGGCCCCACACCACAAGTGGAGTATGGAATAGAGGTACTTTAAGAAAGAGGCTCATGTTGATGCATATATTAAGAGGGCTCAGTATTATTGCAAATACATCAGGGTTTTATAAAAACAGGAAGATTATAATGTTTATATATATATATATATATATATACCCAGGTATACCTCACTTTACAGCGCTTCACTTTACAGCGTTTCGCTAATACAGCGCTTTGTGGAGCTGAAGTTCAACCTCCAAAAATTTGAAACAGTGCTGTAATCTTCGTGAGATTGCGAGAAAAGTGACTGGCACCATTTTGTTATGTGCAGTTCACTTTGTTTACAGCATTACAGTGCAATCTGTGTCTCAGTATTATAGTCTGGCAAATTTTACTACAGTAATTGTCACTATTTTACAGGTACAGTATTTATTGAATACTGTGCTGTGCTAGTGTTAAACTAAACATAGCAATATTGCACCTCTAATATATGTTAGTTTAAACATGATTTTACGTTTTTAAACACACTGGCAAGTGAAAAGAAAGCTAAAACTGCCTTGTTTCACTTTAAGGCGGTTTTCACTTTACAGCGGGGCTCCGGTCCCTAACCCACTGTATGAGCGGGGTATACCTGTATATATATATATATATATATATATATATATATATATATAAAGTAGCAAGTAGAATATGTGGCTGAAGAGATAAGCCCAATATCTCTAAATGCTGCAGATGAGATAGATATTTTATAAACTCTAAAAAAGAACTATTACAATTCTAAAATCAAGCACATAAAGATCAAATTTGTATACAGATATTATTAATACAATAAAAGGATGCAAAAATTCTTAAACCATCTGTAGCAGTCCAAGTAGTATGGAGTGTATCCTCATCTCACTCATCAAAAACATGTGTGCAAGTGGTGGATTGCGCTGATAGTTTTCAGGAGATTGCTATAACACGTTAAATACTTAAATATATATAGATATGTAAATATATACTGTATATATATATATATATATTTTTTCTTCTTTTGCTCGCCCCTTTGGATGTCCACTTACTTGTTTTTACTTCAATCGATATGGGGTAAGTATTGTGTATTGTGTAAGCTTCTCTCAACGTCTGGTGCTGATCAGTACCTGGCACCAGACATTGAGAGAAGCTTACATAATAAGCAATACTTACCTCATATTGATTGAAGTAAAAACAAGTAAGTGGACACCCAAAAGGACGAGTGAAAGAAGAAATAGATAGATAAAATCTATTTATTTAAAGTATTTAAAGTGTTATAGCGATCCCCTGGAAATCCACCACTTGCACAATCCACCACTTGCACACACACATTTATATATACAGTATACAGTATATCTATATCTACGTATATCTATATCTATCTATATTTATTTTTATATATATATATATATATATATATATATATATATATATATATATATATATATATATATATATATATACAGTAAATATATATATATATATATATATATATATATATTTATTTTTTATTGAAAATAGCTGACTGTGAAACATTGCTAAAACTTTCTTGTGCAATGCTGCCCCCTGCTCTCACACAACCAATTACTCAAGAGCAGAGCATGTAAATCAACCCAAGCAAGCGAGTGTCAAGGTGATTAATGCTGCCACTTCTGCGGTGGCAGAGGGGCAAAACAAGCAGTTTCTTGGACTGCAGGCTAAAAATCCGGGAGTCCAGATTAATATATCTACCCATTAGTGTGAAGCAACATCTAATTTGTATTGCCTATAGCATGACCAATTCTTTATTTAATAAATAAAATATGTATAATTATAATATGGCAAAAGGAATATAAAAAGTATGAAAACTGTTATAAAATATTGAAAAGACAGCATAAAAATAGGCTACAACTAATGCTCACAATAACATAAGGTTATTTATTTTAGGAGATGGCCTTTTGATTGCACTCAGTACTTAATATAAAGCAGACCTCTTTGATCCAGGTGTCCAGTAATTTTATGCAACCAAAGCAACCACTCCTTCAAAGTCACTTATATTCTCCATTTCTAGACTTCCTTTATTTTGCTGAGGCTTTTAGTTTTTATAATGCAAATACAGATGTTCTAGCTGCAGACAAGTACAAACAAACACGCATATTATGTGTTACTGTGTGTGAGCGTGCGTGTATATTTGTACATCCTTATATCCCTTTACACAAAACAAAACAGGACAAATAGAAAATTGAGACCAGCAGTCAAATGGGAAAGTCTAAAAAAAATAACCCTAGAAAAAGCCAGGAAAAGGGCAAAAAAAAAAAAAATTAAAAGAAAAAAAGAAACCTTAGATACAGAAAAAACAGGAAAGAATGAGAAATACAACTAGCTTCAGAGACGTTTTGTACAGTAAACTTTATGATAAGTAACATGCTCACAATGCTTATAAATATAAATAACAATATATTTCAGGGCTAGTAAAGAACATGAAAGTTCCTTACATAGAAATGAAATATAAATGTAGGCCGCAGGCCTTTTTTTATCTTTATTGACTTAATACACTCTACTCTTTGTTATACAGTGCTTTTAGGATCTGCTTTCAATTTTAATTAAATGCATCTGCAGGTAAGGCTAAAATTAAATCACCATATTATCTTTATTGGCCATCACCAGGGGCACAATATGCTTCCGAGTAGGCATGAACATATATTTAGCATTTGTTATTTGTTAGGGAAACAAATGCTAAATATGGCTGCAGCAGTGACGTGCAGTGAGGTCAGAGGCTGGTGAGGCACTGGTATGATATGTCAGAGAAATAAATATATATATATATATATATATATATATATAGGTTAAACACATAGTAGAAGTACTGCACTGCTGGTCCTGAGTTGAAACTGCTGCTAATACAATCAACAGTACTAGTTACACAGCTGAATCATGCTACTAGTGCTGATGATTGTATCAGTGTCAGTTTCTCATGACCAGTGGTGCTGTGAGAGGCCTAATTGGTGCTTCTACTATGTGTTTAACCAATTTGCACCAGGTTAAAAACATGGTGGTTTAGGGTCTTAAAATTAAATGCTTTAATGAATTAGAGTATGTAATTTTTTTTTAATTTTTTTTTTACTATAATGGCCATTTAATTATACTGTCTATTCATTTTCTGCTGAGTATCTGGGGGGTGCAGCCAAAAAAAATAAAAAAATTAATAAAATATATATATATATATATATATATATATATATATAGATGTGTCAGCTGGTGAATATTTTGTACCTCTCCCATACACTGAGCACTGGTCTGAAAATGTGGTCTATTCTGGGAGCCCCCATCTAAAAGTTATTTTAACACAACAGTACTCAAAAGTCACAGGTTCTTATTTTATAGGATAGAGAGTTGGAATGGCACCACAACCCATAGAAAATAAACACTGATGCCTAGTACAATGCCCTGGCCACAGATCCTGAAATGGGAGAGGTGCAGGACTTAAAGCCACACAGACCAATATCCATACACACCTATATATTTGGTGGAAGAATATTACTATGATGTACCAGTCAGTTAAAGGGCAACTAAACCCAAAATCTTTCTTTCATGATTCAGATAGAGAATAGAAATTTAAACAACATTACAATTTACTTCTATTATTTATTTTGCTTCATTTTTTAGATATCCTTAGTTGAAGAATAAGCAATGCACATGGTGAGCCAATCACATGAGGCTTCTATGTGCAGCAACCAATCAGCAGCTACTGAGCATATCTAGATATGCTTTTCAGCAAAGAATATCAAGAGAATAAAACAAATTAGATAATAGAAGTAAATTAGAAAGATGTTTAAAATGGCATTCTCTTTCTAAATCATGAAAGAAAAAAATGTAGGTTTTATGTCCCTTTAAAAACAATTACTAGCCAGAAAGCTCCATATATACACTCACAAACTCACACTCTCTCACTAGTATAATTATGTCACTTTCCAAATATAAAAAATACTATTGCTATTTGTTTAAAAAAATATAGATGCACAAGTAAGGTCCACTAATTTTATTCCTACTCTAAGTAGAGGTACCACACAGCTACATAAAATGAAGATACAAAAAAAAGGAAAGCAGAAAAGTTAAATTATTTTATTCATTCTAAATAAAAAAAAATGTTTAAATAGTTTAATTCACAATTGATTGCTTATTAAAGGGATATGATGATTTAGATAGAGACTATACTTTGAAACAACTTCTATTATCTAATTTGCATCATTCTCTTGGTATACTTTGTTGAAAGAGCAGCAGTGCACTACAGTGAGCTAGCTGAACACATTAGGTGAGCCAATGACAAGAAGCAAAGATGTGATGCCACCAATCAGCATCTAGTTTCCAATAGTGCATTGCTGCTCCTGAGCCTATCTAAGTATGTTTTTTTTACAAAGGATACCAAGAGAATGAAGAAAAAAGATATTACAAGTATATATAAAAGTTGTTAACATTTATTATTATATTCACATGAATTGTTATTATAATTTACTTGTATAGCGCTGAAAAGTATGCTCTATATGAATCATGAAAGAAAAAATTTGTTTTATGTCCCTTTAATATTTGTCATTAATTAAGAAAAAAAACTTAAAATATATATCACATAGAAATTTATAAAATAAAATATTTGTTTGCAGCCTATGTATGTGTATATGTGACATTTGACTTTAAGTACCAAAGTTCCAAAAACACACACATACTGTATATAAACACACACTTATCCACACACATGCACCAATATACATATGCAACCATATAAACACATGCACACACACGGTCACCCATATAAAAAAAACATATGCATGCACCCATACCACATATATAGCTAGATATGTGACTGTATAGTGTTTTGGTTTTTTAGAAGAAAAAATTATCAAAAACAGTGTAAACTTTTTTTTTTTTTATCTCTTTGCAAAAACTAACACCTTGTACTACTCATGATATGGAGTTTTAGTAAAGCAGAATATAGTTTCATTTGTAAAGAGAGCCTCTGGATCGGAAATTGTTAATAAATGATATACTATGAATTGTAAAAGTACACAATGATCAGTTGGCTCAGTGCTAAAGGGGGAATAAGAAACATGATAGATGTGCATGTAATTGTTTGGAAAGACTATTTATCATCACTGTTTAAGCTCAAAACGATATCAGCCTTAAGCTTACAATCAATAAGGAAAAGAGTCAGTAAATGAACCGTTACCAATAAGGGGAATACATAGGGACATATTAAGAATTTGAAAAGTAAGATCAAGATACATATGTGCTGCAGAAATAATTGTATTGCTAGACTTATAAAGGATCTAACACAATGTACATTAGCAGCTCCAGTTGAGATCACTGTAAGGGTTAATGATCATATACATATTTTCTTGGCATTGTGTAGCTGTGGGTAATCATCTGGTAGTCATCGTGACAATAGCTGAATATTAGCAGCTAAATGCAGCCACCTTTGACCCATTGCTTCCCGGAGAGTAACAGAAACCAGTATCCACTTACCTCCTCTACCGTGAGTGGCATACAGATCACGGTACTCCTTAAGCACATTCCTTTAGAAAAGCTTTTTAAATTATTTATCTACAAAATCACCATAGACTCTAATAGTGTTTTCCTTTTCTTTTTTTAAAGGATTGTGATTGACTCCTTAGAAGGTTCTATGTCTACATAAGACCAGACATTTTTCATCCCCGCAAAAGTCTCCAGGAAATTTAAAGGGACATGAAGCTCATTTTTTTTTCTTTCATGATTTAGAAAGAACATGCGATTTACTTCTATTACCTATTTGCTTTATTCTCTTGATATAATTTGTGTAAAAGCATATCTAAATAGGCTCAGTAGCTACTGATTGGTGGCTGCACATAGATGCCTCGTGTTATTGGCTTACCCATGTGCATTGGTATTTCTTCAACAAAGTTATATCTAAATAATAAACAAAATTAGATAATAGATGTAAATTAAAATGTTGTTTAAAACTGTATTATCTGGGTTCCGGTGGAGGTGGAGCTACACAGGTGCTGCTGAGCAGGTGTGCTGCACAGGTGCTGCTGAGCAGGTGTGTTGCACAGGTGCTGCACAGGTGTGGCTCAGGATTCAGCTCCAGTCCCATACACAGTGGCGGTGGTTTGTTCGCGCCCTACCCCAAGTCTTGGGGTAACAGTCTCGGATAGTCAAGGATTAACTGATCCGGAACCTTCTCCAGTGGTCTGTCATCCCACTGATGGTTGTCAGTTTTTAATTACCTGGACCCTCAACTTTTCCTGCTTTCTTGGTAGTAGCCATACGCTCTCTTACCTTATAGTGGAACATACTACCTTGCCTCTCCCTTGTTACCCCTGCTGATACTTTGGCTGTATGATTAAACAATCTCTCTCCCCCCTGCGTGCCAGCTGACCCCGCCGGACAAAATCTGCAATTCTCTTATTTCAACTTAAGCCTACCCGCTGCCCTGTGTGGGCTCAGCTGCTGAGTCGTACCCCGGCTCCTTTTTTGGTTCTCCTCCCTCCCTCCCTCCCCCACCGGTGCTGCGTGGGAGGGAGCTGGGTCCGGTGTAGGAGCTTTCTGTCTGGCTGGCTGCGGTGTTGGTCCGGTGCTGCTTTTCCCCTCCCACCGGTGCTGCGTGAGGGGAATTAGCTTTGATTACCTCCTGGAAGGACGAACAGGAAGCGGAGGAGCTGACTTCACTCTGGGACAAGCTTTTGTTGGAGACAGTACCTAACAACGGAGATGCGGACGGCTGGCATGCACATAGGGGGTGAGTTTTCTATGGTGATAATATATACCTGACTTACTTGCTGGCTGAATCATCTGATATAATCTTCCAGAGGGGACAAGCTGTGTAACCTGGAGAGAGCTAGGGATATCCTGAAAGGAAAGGATACTAAATAAGACTCTTTAAAAACTTACTGGGATCAAGTGCGGTCACTGACTGAGATTGTTAAAAGGATAATTTTTTTTACTTTCCTAAGATATCAAGGCCATACAGAAAATATGGACTGATTTAAGACTATTCAAGAGAGGATAAGAAAATAGTTGTCTTTTGCGAAGTTACAAAAAGTGAACATTTTTCACATGGCTAAAATGTGTAGTAATTCAACATATAGATGCAGCTAATTATTGATTCTTGATTGTAGCCTTTTTGTTCTTTTTTACTTTTTCTTTTTTCTTTTTTTTCTTCCTTCTTTCTCTTTTTTTCTCTCCTCTATTTTTTTTTTTTTTCTGAGGTTCCTGCTCCTTTCTTTTTTTTCAACATATATCACTGTGTCTTAACACTCAGATTATGGCATGAACACACTTTCTGCAAGCATTAGTTTTATTTAAATCTCAAGGTTTATAAAAGCAGTAAGAACAGTTTTTATAATATTGGCCTACGTTGGTAGCATAGCCCAGCAGAGATTTCTATAAAGAGTATAATAACCAACCCTTTTTTTTCAATTAAGTCTAGGACGTATATATAAACGGTTCCTGATTATAGGGTTTGAGATCCTTTTTTTGGAGGAGAGGGGAAAAGAGGAGAGGGAGAGGGATAAAGGGGCTCCTTACCCTTACAGCTATGCTATATATTTTAAAAACTAATTTACTGTGAATTTATATGTATAGCTATCCTTTAGGTCTTTTTAGACCCTCCTGGTCCTACCTAATTTAACAGCCTAACAGACATTCTGTATTAGTGCCTGTGTAGGAAAGACAGGCTAAGAAAACTCCCTACTCTGTTAATTATATGCTGTGGGCTGCTCCTGTATGTTCTTATCCTTAACAACTAACAACTAATTTGACCTATTTAAACTCATGAATTATTAGCTTGTTCTATAAATAAGGTTGCTGATATTTTCTCAATTTATCCAATCTATCCATTTCTCTGGTATTGAATCCTAAGTTTTGTACTGTATCTATATATCTACATCTCAGAATTTAACTTTCTAAGTAGAAATTGCTGCTCTATATATGTCCTGGATGTTGAACTGAAACGATGTGTTCTGGGCTGTTGATTGATTTAAAGATATTGGCTGATTATCTGTTTATGCTTTATAAGAATTAATATCTGTGTTAAGTTTTGGCAAAACTGTTTTGATTTAGATAGTGGGTGTAGAAAGATAAAAAGGGGCTTAGGAGGAAGACATATAAAGGCAGAGAAACAGTTTATAAGACTATGACTTAAACAGTTAAAAAAAGCTGAAATAATTTCTGGGATTTGTTTGCATTAGCCTTTCTTTCTAGAGATTACCCCGTGAACAAGGGTATATCCCTCGCTATCTCTAGACAGCACTAGAGCTTTATTTAAAGTAGAGTAACTAGATTACTTTTACTGGCCCTATTGGCAATATCTTGCTGTGACCCTACTACTACTATTAGACCTGGTGGATCTGATGATATGTCTTTTACATATCTTTTCTCTGGTACTCGCATCCGTGGCCGGACCTCACTGCACAATTAACTAAGTATCACTAGCTTGTTCACTTTCCCCCTCCCCTCCCCCCTTTTCTCCCCTTTTTTTTTTTTTTTTTTCTTCTCTCTCTCCCCCTCCCCACTCTTGGTCGTCACCTTCACACACCTATCCCCACATGTCAGCTTGGTAGCGTCTCTCGCTCTCAACTTAAACCCACAAACACCTCTGGTTTTTCACTAACTTTCACAAATTTTTGGCTCAACTTCTTTTTTCTTTTTCCTTTTTTTTTTTTTCCCCTTTTTCACAATTCTCTATTATTGGCACATGGATAAATTTTTTCACGTTTCACCTAGAATCCCTTCTCCGGCCATGGCAGCGAGGCAGAGAGATAGGAAAATGAAAGGTAATCAAGAGACAAACATGGACACGCAGTCAGTTCCACTAGTGGCGCAAGAACCTATTAATATGCAAAACCTTGTTGCTAATATATCTGAAGCACTCTCTCCCAAGTTTGAAGCTCTAAGAGCTGAAATTAAACAAGACTTCCTTTCTTTAACACAGGAAGTTCGCCAATTTTCCAATAGACTGCAGGAAGCCGAGCAAAGAGTCTCGGACCTGGAAGATCTAACAATAACGCATAGTTCCAATTTAGAATCTGTGAATACCAATTTGCAAAAAATACAGAATAGGCTAGAAGATCTAGAGAATCGCTCTAGGAGAAACAATATAAGAATCATAGGACTCCCAGAAGAACAGCAATATGACAATCTTGTTGACTTTGTATCAGAAACTTTGCCTAAAATTCTAAAATTGCCACCCACTTCATATCCTATTCCAGTGGAGAGAGCGCACAGATTAGGCTCATTCCATGTAGGGAACAAAGCCAGAACTAAACCTAGACCTATTATAGCTAAATTGCTAAATTTCCAAGACAAACTTACCTTACTTCAGCACTATCGTAAACAACAGTCAGTTAAAGTCGGAGGTATCACAATCCTCTTGTTTCAGGACTTTTCTGCTGACACTGCTGCAAAAAGAAGGGAGCTCGCTCCCATCTGCACTAGGTTTATACAGAAAGGATTCCAGGCAACTATAATATTTCCATATAAACTGAAGGTTAAAGTTAATGAAGTTTTTCATTTTTTTGAGGAGGCTCACTTAGCTGAAAGCTTCTACAAAACACTGAATTCCCCGGTCAGATGATATTAGGTTTAAAACATGAAGGTCTCAGATAAAATACAATATGTTGAAATTCTTCTTTTTTTTTGCTCTCCACGTTAGGGGAGAGGGATGGCTGCTCAGATATGAGCCGCAGTTCTTAGATCCCTCCGGTGCGGAGAGGGCATATACTCATTTTGTATCAAAGGAAATGAAGAGGAATCTCTTATTTTTGCCTCTTAAAACTAAGGACCCCCTTCCCCCCCCTTTTTTTTTTTATTTTTTTTTTTTTTATTGTTCTTCCCTCTGCCCCATATTCTCGGAAACATAAATGAGTACAGGCAGTGATAAATGCAAAATTGTGTCATGGAATGTGGGTGGTATATCTACCCCAATTAAGAGGAAGGCAATTCTTACCCAGCTTCGGAAAATCCGGACTGACATAGGTTTCATTCAAGAAACTCATTTATCTGCGGAAGAATCTTTGAAGCTTAGGTCAGCCTGGGTGAAGGAAATATATTTTGCACCTAGTGTTAAGAGGAAGAGAGGAGTAGCAGTATTAATTGGGAAAAAAATTGATTCAGAAGTAATACATTTTGAGGCTGACCCAGGGGGGAGATATGTTATGCTGAAAATAAAGATCTCTCAGAGGATGTACACACTGTGCAATACATATGGCCCTAATATACTCGACCCAGATTATTGGACCACTCTTCAATCTAAGCTTTTAGTTTACACGGAAGGGTGCCTGATTATGGGTGGAGATTTCAACATGGCACCACAAAGCCCAATTGACAGATTAAGGCGAGATGTTAAACAACTGAAACAAAAAAAGGATAATTTAGAATCTAAGCTACTTAAAAAAATTATGCAAAATTTATCCTTGCGAGATGTTTGGAGACATCAAAATCCCTCTAGCCAGAGCTTTACTTGCCTTTCGAAGGCGCATAAGACTCTTTCTAGAATTGATTTGTTTTTAATTGATGAACGTATGTTAATGAATGGGGTAAGATCAGACATTCTGTCAATTCTCCTCTCAGATCATGCACCAATTGTTTTGGAGTTCCAGTTTTCTCGCCCACGCCCCGCTCTATCGCGCTTCTTTTTTCCTTATTATTTAATGGCAGAGATAAAATTTAAGAATTGGCTCGTAAATAAGTACAAGGAGTATGTACATTTTAACAAGGAATTTCTGAGTCAGCCTGAATTGTTTTGGGATACTGCGAAGGCAGTAATGAGAGGGGAAATATTGTCATATAGTATTGCCTTACAAAAGAAAATTAGACGCAGAGAAAGAGAATCATGCCAATGTCTGACCAATGCTTATAACCAATATCTTCTTGATAAAACTCCATTAAACTGGACGAGATATGTTAAAGCAAAAAATGAAAGGGATACTTTTATATTGTCACAAGAAACACAAAGAGAATTAAGAATGGAAGCCAAGCTATATAGATTTGGGAATAAGTCGGGTAAGATGTTAGCCAAATTAATTAAAAATGAGAAAAAACAACCTGTAATAGATAGTGTGCAAGATAAAGGGTTACAAATTTCAAACTCGGATGACATTCTAAACATATTTTTTGAGTACTATCAAGAGCTGTATTCATATAAAACAAGTGACTCACAGAAATCTTTAGATTTCTGGAGGGACCTCAAACACCCCACAATTACACTTGAAATGTCTAATAATTTAAATGCCCCCATCTCCATAGAGGAAATAGAAAAAACAATATCTGTGCTTTCGCTAAATAAGGCAGCAGGCCCAGATGGTCTCCCTAGTGAGTTTTACAAGATCTTGTCTAGTGAAGCTACCCCACACCTCTGCAATCTTTTCAATAGTTTTTTTGCAAATCGTAACTTGATTCCTTCTTCATTTTCTAGCTCATATACAACCTTGATTTTAAAAGGTGGAAAGGACCCGTCCTGCAAAGAATCTTATAGACCAATTGCTCTCCTAAATTCCGACTATAAAATTCTCACTGCGATTTTAGCACATAGACTCCAAGGGATCTTTTCAGAAATCATACACACTGATCAAGCAGGCTTTTAAATAACCGTAATTCAGCTGCGAAAATAAGAGAAGCATTGCTTGTGGTAGAATATTTCGAGGCTACTTCTCACCAATACAGCGGGGGGGAGGGCCTACCTGATCTTGCCATTATCTCCATCGATGCTGAAAAAGCCTTTGACTCCGTATATTATGAACATATTAAAACATCATTAAGACAATTTGGTATTAGGGGGAATTTTTTTGAATTCGTTGGAAATCTCTATAATCAGCCATCTACAAAATTAATAGTAAATAATACCATCTCCCCTTCTATCTCTTTGGGTAGAGGAACAAGGCAGGGCTGCCCTCTCTCCCCGCTTTTATTTAATATTTCCATAGAGCCTCTGGCAATCAAAATTCGCCATCTTTTAGAAGGTATAAAAATTCGTAGCACTGAAATAAAAATCGGTCTATATGCAGACGACCTGCTGCTTTATTTGGCAAACACTAAATTGAATTTACCGAAACTTTTCCAGATACTGGAGCAATTTGGCTCATTCTCTGGCTATAAAGTCAACATGGCTAAGTCAGAGATATACTGGCTCAGGAAAAATAATACCTCCATCCTGAATACTCCTTTTCATCAAGTAACAGATTCCTTTAAATATCTAGGGATTCATATCCCGATAAAAATATCGGATCTATATGCTTTGAATATTCCCCCGGTAATAAAAACAATTAAGGAAAAACTTTTGACTTGGCAAAAACTCCCATTATCACTTTCTGGCAGGATAGCCCTCTTTAAAATGGTTCTCCTTCCAAAACTACTGTACATCCTTCAAAATACACCAATAATTCTCTTAGGAAAGGATATCCGATCGATTAACACCTCTCTTATTCAGTTCCTTTGGCAAAACAAAAGGTCAAAGATCTCTCTTATGAAGCTTTCGCTACCAAGAGAAAGTGGAGGTCTTGCTTTACCTGACATAAGGCTCTATAACCTTTCCTTCTTAGCACGAAATGTAGTGGATTGGATCTCGGTTAATAATTATGTACTGAACAATTATCTTGAGTCTAGTGTATGTCATCCATACTCTTTAGCAGCATTAATACATTTAGAACCTAAAGAAGTTCCAGCAGAAATTAAAAAACTTAAAACTATTTTCAATCCACTCAAAGCTTGGTATAAGATAACGTTTTCCTTATCAATTAATAATAGAGCTTCCTGTATCTTACCCATAATAGGCAAACCTACTTTTCAAGCAGGCTTAGACTCGGAAGTTTTCAGAAAATGGCACACGGCTGGACTAACAAAGGTACTTCAAATTATAGATAAAGAAAGGAAATGTATTAAATCATTCCAGAACTTAAAAATAGATTTTGATCTGTCTAATAAGGACTTTTTTGCATATTTGCAATTAAGGCATTTTGTCCAAGACTTGGTTAAAAAAGTGGGCTGGGAATGGGGACTGGGCACATTGGAGAACTGGCTAGCTTTGACAAGAAATGGTCATTTGTCAATTGCACCGTGTTATTATCTCCTGAGCATAAATAAAGGAGCCTCGATACGGGCAAACTTGGTCGCTTATTGGAATGAATTAATTCCACAAAACAATATTGAAATAAACACTATTCAATTGTCAATTAAGAAAATCTCGCAAGTAACACTATCTGCAACCTGGAGAGAGGCGCACGTCAAACTCCTGCATGGGGCATACTTTACCCCAAAGAGAGGGTTCAAGTGTGCCAACATGGGATTTTGTAAATGTCCAAAATGTTCACTTCAGGCAGCTGACCTAATCCACATGTTTTGGCACTGTCCAAAGATTAAAAACCTATGGGCCAGGGTCGAATACTGGTTCAAGAATGTACTCAAAATAGCTAATCTTTCACTCACATTGTATCAGATAATATTTTGTCTTAAAGAATCTGGTAGGCAGAGCGATGAGAAAGTGGTAATCTCTGGCATTCTTGCTACTAGATATTTAATTTGCAAAAAGTGGAAAAGCTGCACAATTCCAAGTATCTCCGAGATAAAAAACTGCATGAAAAAGCAATGTATTTTAGATCAAAGAAATGCAGACATAAATAATGAGCAAGACATTAAAAGATTTTTTGATAAATGGGCGGTTTTTTTGAGAATTTTTCCCGAATCTGAAATGAACCATATAATCTTTCCTTTCAGGAACACAGAAATTGTTTTATTAGGAAACTGGTAAAAATTAAAAGAGAGCTAGTATCTAAGCTGATTTCTTTCTCTTTCCCCACCCCCCCTTTTCTTTTAGGTTTTTTTTTTTTTTTTTTCCTCTTCCTTCTTTCCTTGATGAGTTGCCTCTCCGCACGGGAGGGGTATGGGTTGGGGGAGGGTTCAGGAGGAGGGGGGTGAAAAACTAAAAAACTCCAAGAAATGTTAATAAGTAAGCTGAATGTGATATATCAATATCTAGCTAAAATATATCTGTATGCATAGCTAAATACAGTATTATAAGAATGAACTTGTGTATAATTTACGGATGATCTTATATGTTCAAAGCTGTTTATATTGTTTTTATTTTTTGTTTTTTATGACCTTTTCTTGGATTACAAATAAAAGTTAAAAAAAAAAAAAACTGTATTATCTGTCTGAATCATGAAATAAAAAAATTGGGTTTATGTCCCTTTAAAGTAAAAATAAATAATAACTACATATTGACTTAGAATAACAGAGGATTCACAGCTGCAGCATTCACATACCAAACAATGCTATTGTGAATACTGTAGCTGTGAATCTTGCACGATTCTAAGAAGCCAACTAGTATCTTCTTAAGGAATATACAGAAACATTGTTAAACTGAAACATGAAGCACTGTATCTGAGCTGGACCCATAGTGTGATCTTGTGGGCCACATGTCACCGGACTCTGGTCTCAAATTTCACTCAAGGTACTGTAAGCATTTATTTATTATGGAGTTGTTTGGATTAAGGAGGACATTTACATTATCATTTTATATGTGAATGACAATATCGTTAATATTATTATTATAGTTTATTTATAAAGCTCCAACATTTTACGCAGCGCTATACAAAGGTACATTACAATCATAAGCGTACAATACAATAATGTAAGACTATACTGTACAGTACTACACTTACATTGACAAACAAACAAAAGGAGAGGAGCACTCTGCCCTTGAGTACAATCAGTTGTAGATGTACTTTTTACAAAGTGAGCTACAGTTAAGAGAGGCTCTCAAGCTTACAATCTAAAGGAGAAGAACATACATTACTATAACAATTGTTTAATTTTATTTGAGGATGTGTGATAGCTGGAGGAAGGGTAGAATACAATAATAATTGATCATTTAAAATGTATATGGACCTTTTATAATAGCGTCTATTCGGCCTTTTATCAACTTTATTTATACCCTGTCACTAAACGCCGCCACTATACTAAAATGTTTAACCCCTATCCTGCCGCTCCCAGGCCCTGCCGCAACCTAAATCAAGTTATTAACCCCTATCCCACCACTCCCGGACCCCGCCGCAACCTAAATAAAGTTATTAACCCCTATCCCGCCGCTCCCGGACCCTGCCGCCCCTAAATAAACATATTAACCCCTAAACCTCTGGCCTCCCACATCACTACCACTAACTAAACCTATTAACCCCTAAACTGCCAGCCCCCCACATCGCCATAAACTAAATTAAGCTATTAACCCCTAAGCCTAACAACCCGCTAACTTTATATTAAAATTACAACATCCCTATCTTCAAATAAATTAAAACTTACCTGTAGAATTAAAATAAACTATTTTTAAACTATTAATAAACCTACCCTAACTATTATACTACAATTAAATTAAACTAGCAATTAAATAAACTAAATTACATATTAAAACCCAACTCAAATTATTTAAATCTACTATTAAACCTTATTAAAAATTACTAAATTACAACAACAAAAAACGCTGTTACAAAAAATAAAAAACAAACCACATTATCAAAAATAAAAAAGAATTCAGCTCTTTTACCTGTAAAAAAAATACAAACACCCCCCCCCAACAGTAAAACCCACCACCCAACCAACCAACCCCCCCAAATAAAAATTGGAACAGCCAATAGGATGAGAGCTGCTCAAATCCTATTGGCTGATTGGAACAGCCAATAGGATTTTAGCAGCTCTAATCCTATTGGCTGATTGAAATCTTTCAGCCAATAGGAATGCAAGGGACGCCATCTCGGATGACGTCACTTGCATTGAAGTTCCAGTTCATGGCGGCGTCCATATGAAGAGGAGCTCCACGCCGGATGTCTTCAGGATGGACCTGCTCCGCACAGGATGAATGAGGATGGAAGAGGCCGCCCAGATGAAGACTTCTTGCCGGCTGGATGGATATTTCAAGCGGGGCTTTAATAACTGTAAGTGGATCGTTTGGGGTTAGTGTTAGGTTTATTTAAGGGTTTTTGGGTGGGTTTTATAGGGCAATGGGGAGCTTAGGTTATTTAGATAGGTTTTTTATTTGGGGGGGTTGGTTGGTTGGGTGGTGGATTTTACTGTTGGTGGGTGTTTGTATTTTTTTTTACAGGTAAAAGAGCTGATTTCTTTGGGGCAATGCCCCGCAAAATGCCCTTTTAAGGGTCATTGGTAGTTTATTGTAGGCTAGGGTTTTTTATTTTGGGGGGAATTTTTTTATTTTGATAGGGCTTTTAGATTAGGTGTAATTATTTTTATTTTTGATAATGTGTTTTTTATTTCTTGCAACTTAGCGTTTATTTTTTTTTGTAATTTAGTAATTTTTTTTAAATCCGTTTTTTTATTGAGGATTTTGCATTTAACAAAGGAAATAAAAACAATTATTGTGCATGCTCTCCAGAGGAATATAGTTATAAAACAGTACAGACACATGGGGCATATAAAAACGCTGATTTGGTATAGTACGGTCACATGAAACATATTGGGGCTCGCACATATCTGTCCTCATTTTTTAAGGTATTAGCCCTAACAAAATGCAAACTGCATTCTTTGTAACATAAATGAACAATAAGAAAAAACATAGTAGGAAGGAGTGTAAAGATCTGGACAACCAATATAATTATATGACAACTGCTCCTAGTTAATGTGTTAATATGAACAAGTTCGGTATCACATGATGAAAATATAGTTTCCGCTTATAAAGAGGCCTGTCTGATCTAAGACAATAGTTCAGGGTTGAGGCTGTTCATTAATAACAGGGTCCTACATATGATAATAAAGGTATATGCAATAAGTAATTTATCTACTTGTTGTTTGTGATGTTATTTAATTCCCTGTGAGTGTCTGTGTTGCTCTTGTTAGAAGTATTACTCCCACAGTTACAGTCCTGTGTATAGAACTGCGTCCCTATATGAATGCCTCCTAATAACCAGTTAAAGGAATCGGCCCGCATTCAAATAAACACTGGTAATTAAATTGTCAGCGCTAAGGGCCTTAAATGTGCTATGAAAATGGGATTCAGATAAATTACGCGCTATATACAGAGTAACAGGCAATACAGTAAGTTTGTCCAGATTATAAATTTCCCACTGTAGTCTTTAGTGTCTCTAATATTTACCATAACAGTACACCCTTTAAACTGGGTGGAACATCAGTGAGAGTAACATGTTATTGTGTCCTGGTGTTCTTATTATAAGCTTTGATGACCTTATCCCCAGCGTTTTTTCAGGTAGGACGCCTCAGAATCTAAGTCCATGTGGTTTGCGAGAGGTCTGTGGTTGAGGCTTGTAGTCATGCCAGCTATGGTCTCATACTGTATGTAGTCAGCAGTCGGAGGCTTGATAAAATAGTTGTCACGCTTTTTCTGCTATTGTATCCCGTCTCATGATTAGGCTGCATTGATACCGATGTTTTCACTGTCCGCCATTTTTTGATCTCTGTGACAGCTGCATTTGGAATGACCGATAGTGGAATAAGGAAGACACCTTCATTTTGAAAAAGCATCTCGGCCACCGCCGGTAACTTCCGCTGTGACATTGTTAAGTGAGTCTGGCCCGTGCGTGGCCGAAGTTGAATAGGTTTGCTCTAGTCCAGACAGGTCCCCTGGTGTCAGTGAGGTGATGGCAGCTTCAAAGCCGTGATATATTGTCTTCTCCGGTTGAACCTCTTTATGTTCTGCGACCACCTTATCCATTCTTATCCGCTTAATCAGGTAATCATAGGGTGCCCTTTCCAGCATACTATTCAAAAGAAATGCTAGTTTTTTAGGGAAGTCCTCCAGCTGCGCAGGGCCGTCTTCTCCTGCTTTGTCTGCCATTTGGAAGGGTTGTTTCTTCTTTCTCCTAAGGAATAGTATTGTAACAGAGCAGTGTTGAGTTGTAGAACAGCTTGTTGTCCAGTTAGTGATAGAAAGATGCAGTAAGGCGAACGTGTTCTGCCAGCACTGGTAACCCGGTGAGGCCAGGGGTGAACGCTACCCAAATATAGGCCACTGCCCTGGGTTTTAAGCTGCCGATCTGTAGTCCTGTAGTCATAAAAACAGCAATCAAGAGCATAGATATGGCCCCAATCTGAGGTGCAGTTATTATTTGAATAATGATATAATTGATTTTTGCTGTTGTTATTCCTTAATTAGCGGATTAAAGAAGATCTTAAGCAGAGCTCAGAGAAAATGCGTCCATGCTGGTACGCTGTTCGGCACGCCCCCGTAATTTAGTAATTTTTAATAAGGTTTAATAGTAGATTTAAATAATTTAAGTAGGGTTAGGGTTTTTTAATATGTAATTTAGTTTATTTAATTATTAGTTTAATTTAATTGTAGTACAATAGTTAGGGTAGGTTAATTAATAGTTTAAAAATAGTTTATTTTAATTCCACAGGTAAGTTTAAATTTATTTGAAGATAGGGATGTTGTAATTTTAATTTAAAGTTGGCAGGTTGTTAGGTTTAAGGGTTAGTAGCTTAATTTAGTTTATGGCGATGTGGGGGGCTGGCGGTTTAGGGGTTATTAGGTTTAATTAGTGGTAGTGATGTGGGAGGCCAGAGGTTTAGGGGTTAATAAGTTTATTTAGTGGCTGCAGGGTCGGGGAGCGGCGGGATAGGAGTTAATAAGTTTATTTAGGTTGCAGTGGGGTCCGGGAGCGGCGGAATAGGGATTAATAACATTATATAGGTGGCGGGGATGTCGGGGGCATCAGATTAGCGGTGTTTAGACTCGAGGCTTATGTTAGGGTGTTAGGTGTAAACATTACTTGTTTTCAACCATATAAATCAATGGGAAATCTGGCAGCATCGAACATAAGCTTTCACTGCTTTAAAACTCCCATTGATTCCTATGGCATCCGTGGCCTCCAGGTTGACGGATTGAAAGCCAGGTACGCTGGGCCGGAATAGCCGCAAGTGTATCTGTTAGAAATTTGATAAATGGGAAAAAGTGTCAGATAGAGCCGAATGTGTATTCGGAACATCTGTATTGACTTAAGCATCGATCTGCGTTGGATTGAGACCGGCGGATCGTATGTTACATCACAAATTAAAACTTTTGCCGGTCTGTAGGCTTTGATAACTAGGTCGGATCAAGCTTGCAACAATTATGCTGCGGAATTTCGGCGTATTTGCGGTTGACGGCTTGATAAATATCCCCCTAGATGCAGACCTAATGTGTATGTAGAACATTATGTATATATGTGTACAGTTGCACACATACATACATATATACATACACACAAACAAATATGTAGACATATACATACACCATTGTGCCCTTCCCAGACAAACACTATAAATATCTATATTATCTATCTAACTATCCATCTATATATATATATATATACATGTAGATATAGTATATAGCTATATATATATATATATATATATATATATATATATGTATGTATCTATCTATCTAGCTATCTAGCTATATACAGTATATATATATATATATATATATATATATATATATATATATATATATATATATATATATATTTATAAATTCTTACCTGGTAAGATTTTTGAAATTGCAAAGCCAGTTAGGCTTTGAAGCATTCGCTGTTTTTAAATATGGCTATTAAATGCTAAGTTTTATTACACAAGACCAATAACAAATTACTTCTGTACTACTATTTGCCGATTGATTGTGAAGCACTGTGGCATTTGTTATATAGTTGAATGGAGTGCAGCCGTTTGAACTGACTATATATATATATATATATATATATATATATACAGTATATGCATATGTATATAAAATGCGTGTAGCACTGTATGACCATGTCCCCTGAGTATGGAGTTTATCGTGGTAATCCTACTATTGAAGAGAAACTCTGAGGAAAAGCGTTGGCATACTAAAGAAGTGCATGTCCCGGCTATAAATCTTGTGGTGGTCTGGTCTGGTGAGTGAGCTAAAGGTATCTGCTCTGGGAGGACCAGGAGTACACCAATGTGTAATTACTCTCATCTGTTCTGTGATATTTTTACAATATGAATAAGTTTCATCCTTAAAACAGCCACAGGAGGACTGTATTTATGCACATGCATAACTAATCACAAGTGTCTGTGGAATCCTGACTTAATCCTCCAAATTTGCAATTGGAAACTGTGGCCTCACCAAAGCTATACCAAATGTGCTGCTGAAGTGCTATTTCTACTACACTAATCAGCTATCAATTTATCAATTTATTGCCAATTTATGGAAATGTGTGTTCTTCATTAACTGTTATTTCATATTATGCAACTATACTAATTACGGATTTCTTGTAACATTGTTGAATAGTGTAGCTGCTTGTGCTATTGATCACCACTTACTACTTAATTGTTTGTTGCTGCTATTTTTCTATTGCTTGGCTGCTCATTTGGGATGAAATAAACAGTTTTTGAACAGGGGCTTTCCCAATTATATGAACACTGTTGGTTCCTCATGAGGAAGCTCCCATGGTATTCGGTTACGTTGTTTTTTGCTCACATATATATTTGTTTTATTTTAAAGTAATATAAAAAGTTGTATTTAGTTTGAGTGTATAGAAAGTGTTAATTTTGTTAGTACAAATATGTAATATAAGTGTGTATCATCATATTACAATTTTACACATTCCGAAATGAAAATATGAAGTTACAAAATATGAGCTAGTAAGAAATTTCATGGGACTACTAGCTCTTGGGCATATTTTTCAACCCCTGTATATATGTGTATAGAATAAGAGCTCTATTGATTAAACTTGTTTAGTGTTAGAGCTCAATAGCACTAATATTTTTGAGCTCTATTTGATTATATTTTATTTTATCATTTTTATGAGGCATTGATTTATAAATAAATATTTTGAGAATATTTTAATAAAGAAATATTATATAACAACCTTGTTAAAGTAATATACTTTTTAGCACCCTCCGCTTTTAGTTGTTTTTGCAATTTCTTTTTTCTGTCTTAAAGGGACAGTCTACACCAGAATAGTTATTGTTTTAAAAGATAGATAATCCCTTTATTACCAATTCCCTAGTTTTCCATAACCAACACAGTTATATTAATACTCATTTTACCTCTGTGATTATCTTGTATCTAAGCCTCTGCAAACTGCCCCTTATTTCAGTTCGTTTGACAGACTTGCATTTTAGCCAATCGTGCTGGCTCATAGGAACTCCACGTGCGTGAGCACAGTGTTATCTATATGAAACACATGAACTAACACCCTCTAGTGGTGAAAAACTGTCAAAATGCCCTGAGATGAGAGGTGGCCTTCAAGGGCTTAGAAATTAGCATATAAACCTCCTAGGTTTAGCTTTCAGCTAAGAATACCAAAAGAACAAAGCAAAATTGGTGATGTAAATTTGGAAATTGTTAAAAATGACATGCCCTATCTGAATAATGAAAGTATGTTTTGGACTAGACTGTCCCTTTAAGGGAGACAGTTTATTTGAGAGTGGCATACTAGAAAGTTACATTTGCACAAAATCCTTGTACACCATCTTGATTGAATAAATTATGTCAAGTGTATCTGAAAATATTGTGATTTTATTCTTTGAACATATACTCTTAACCTTCACATTTTTTAGTGGCATAACATGTATATTAATAGCACATGTAAATATTTTTTTTTAGTTTGCAGCAATATTATTTTTATGTCTGTGTATTGAACAAATGTCTATGACATCTCGTACACAAAATAAATCAAGGGCATCATGAGAGTTTCAAACATGTCAAGACTGTGCCAGAACTAAGAATGTGCAACAACCTCAGTTGAAGGTGAAGGAGACAAGGAAACACTATGTTCCGTAAAGTCTACACATTAGATAAATATAATTATCACTTTGAAGCAATTATCACTATTGGGGTATTATGTGTAAATTGTGTATACTAAATTTTAATGGTAAATAGTGATTTTTTTATGTTAGAATATTTATTTATATTTCATTAAATATTTTGTTGACTGTCAGCCAATAAGTAATAACTTTCCAATACTTTCTAGGAAACTTAGAAGCTGCAGGAACAGAACCAGCACATTCCAAAGACCCGTGGAGTGTCCTACATATTCTCAGAAGCCTCTTGATGGACTGACCATTATGTGAATATGACCATTATGAGAATTTATCATCTCATAAAAGACTACGTCAACAAGTTTATGTGTTTGTTTCTGTTTGTGTTTCAATTAATATAATGCTGGTGTAACAGTACCAGCTCTGTTTTTCTTAAAAGGACATGAAACCCAATATCTTTCTTTCCTGATTCAGATTAAGTATATATATATATATATATTTTTCAAAATAAAGCTTTGTTGAGTGACCAGTATTGGAAGACAAACAGTGAAAAATCAACAGAATTTTCAAATCAAGCGTTACAAAGGTATTAAACCGTGTACACAATGCAATAAAAATATTTCTTTAACAATGCTTCAAAATCATATCTCTGGTACACTGTTCACATTCATTAGCGTAGTGTTATACAGCATGGCTGTATATTATATCTATTGGTCAAAGTATAAAATTCTCACGGGTATTAAGTCATACCCTTTATGGGTGATGAAAGATAAGAAAAAGCAAGAAGAAGGGTTAGAAAGAGTGAAGGAGGAAGGGAAGTTAGGGAGTGGGAAAAAAAAAGGAGGGGGGGGGGGGTTGAGAAGGGAGGGTGGGGGGGTAATGTTGAAGAAAGGGCCTGAGAAGGCAAGGGCAGAAGGGGGAGGTAATTAACACTATGGGCGATTCATTCCTAACGCTGGAGTAATTCCAGGGTTCTAGTCTCAAGGTCCTCTAAATCCCATACCCTCCAGGACACACCACCTCAGGCCAATCAAATTGGTTTAGATCCTTCTAGGCTTTCATATATTTTTGCCTTCCCAAATCATTAACATATGTTCATGTAGTGCAAGTTTCCCAGTTTTGAGGTAGTGAAACCTCTCCAGACCAAGCAGATCTCCGACCCCATGTTTCCATTCATTCAGGCTTGGTACGTTGACAGATTTCCAGTATTTTGGAATTAAGCTCTTAGCGCCATTTAGCATCAGCAGAAACAGCCTATGTTTTGCTTCTACCACTAACTTGGGGAGGGCATGGTATATCAGATAGTTCGGGTTTGGAGGCAAAATTTCCCCGAGAAGCTGGCTGCTTTCGGCAAAAATTCTTGCCCAGAACTCCTGTATCCGCAGACACGTCCACCAGATATGCATAATTGAACCAGTCTCTCCGCAGCCCCTCCTACAATCCCCGTTCATCTGTGGGTAAATTTTACATAACCTCTGTGGAGTCAGATACCACCGGCTTAAGAATTTAAAGTGCATCTCCTGCAGTCTCATTGAGACTGAGGCTTTTTTTGCTTTATTAAAAATCTGTAACCAGTCTTTTGAGGCAATATCTAAGTTAAGGTCTGTACACCATGCATTTGTGTAAGAGGGCAGGAGCTCATCACTACTTGTGAGTAACAGTTTGTAAAGATGAGATATCAAGTGACCAGGTGCTTGGGCCATTGTGCAAATATGCTCCAGGGATGTCTTCTCTCTCGTGAAGAGGGACTTATCTTTATATCCATTCACATAATGATGAAACTGTGCTACTCTAAACCAAGAGGAGAACAGCCATGGATCCCATTCTTTTAGCTTTTCCTGGGTCTGTATCTTGCCTTGATGAAAAGCATTAGATATAGCGGCCTCTGCCAGTGTGTATGTATTTCTCTGGTATTGTATTCTATTTGCTAAGGCATTTTCTGGGTTATCAAACACCGGGTTACCGGTGAAGGAATAGAAGAGATGCATTTGTCTTGTTTGATCAATGAGTCCCATATGCAGAATACATCATTTAATAAGGGATATTGTTGGATCAGTGGTGTTCGATTTTCCGCTGATATCCAGGCAAGCACGCCTACATTTCCTCTCTGTAGAAGTTCTCGGTCTTACTCTACCCAAGCTTTGTCCGATTTGTTGTGACACCAATGGACCAATCTCTGGACAATAATTGCTTTAAAGTATATCTTTAGAAGAGGGACTCCCGCTCCCCCCCCCCCCATCTCTGGGCAAGTACATTGTTTTTTTCCTGATTCTCGGTTTTATATCTTTCCAGATATATACCTCCATTTCTGATTGGATCTGATGGATGAAGGGTAATGCCAATGCGAGAGGGAGTGCTTGCATGATATAGAGAATCCTTGGCAGGACATTCATTTTGACCGCATGGATACGACCCATCCACGAGATGGATTTGTTCTTCCACCTGGTCATATCATCTGCCACTGTATCTCTAATCAGCTTGTAATTCATATCAACCATGTCGGAGATTATCGGGGTCAGAAAGATCCCGAGATACTTCAAGCGATGTTTCGCAACACTAAGTGGGCAAATCTCACATGCCTCACTAAAAACGTCAGCCAATACAGATATATTCATGATTTCGGACTTGGATAGATTAAGCTGGAAATTCGAGACCTGTCCAAATTCTGCGAATTCCGTCAATAGGGCTGGCAGCGAGGTGGATACATCCGACAACGTTACCAGAACGTTGTCCGCATACATGGCCAACTTATGCTCTTTGTGCCATATTACCAGTCCCATTATGTAAGGGTTACTACGAACCCTACAGGCCAGAGTCTCAATTACTAAGGCGAATAACAAGGGAGACAGGGGACACCACTGCCTCGTCCCGTTAGAGATCCGGAAAGGCTTCGAGAGCATGCCATTAACACGCACCTTAGCGCTTGGCGTCAAATATAACACGAAGATCGTACTTATAATGCCGTTACTGAATCCCAGTTTTGCCAAGGTGTGTCGCATCAGATTAAGTATATATTTTTAAAGAATTCTCCAGTGCACTTCTATTATCAGATTTACTTAATTCCCTTAGTATCCTTTGTTGCTAGCTATTAGCTTTCAGTATGCTTTTAAACAAAGGATATCAAGAGAACTAAGCAAATTAGACAACAGAAGGAAATTGGAATATTGTTTAAATGTTGTTTAAAGCTGTATGCTCTAAATGAATCATGAAAATGATTGTATAGCCAATTAGCACATCTAGCGAACAATCCTGACTTGCTTTTCCACAGAAGTTACCCAGTGTACTTTGGTGCACTGGTAACAACGTATGCTGAATTATAAGGAATATTTCTAGAGGAAAGCATGCAGGGATTCTTGCCTAGATGTGCTAATTGGCTATACAATAATTTTTGTGACACTTACTTTATGTAATGGAGGATTTTAATCTCATGATTTATCTTCATCATAATTATTGCTTTTGCCCTGGAAATAAGCTTCACTTACCAACAAATAACAACTATCTTCTGCTGATGAGAGCTTGAAATGGCTGCCTGAAAGTGGTTTTGATTTTGCTGCACCTACCCCAGAAGGGGATCACTGTGGGTAAACACAAGAAGTAAAAAGCATTAGATATTGTATATCTAACTTGCATTTCTTACCCAGAGTTCTTTAAATTGGTAACAATGTATGCAGAATACTCTTGGAAAGCAAGCGGAGATTGATGCCTAGATTGATAGATAGATAGATAGATAGATAGATAGAGTGATAGATATATTTAGATAGATCGAGATAGATGTATATATATATATATATATTTTTATATATATATATATATATATATATATATATAGCAACAAGGAAGGAAAGCACTTACTGGGTCTTTGTCACCAAAATAATTTTAATCTGTGACATTTCAGGGTCTCCCTTATTTTCAAACAGACATGAAAAAATAAAACAATGTACTCACCCATATATACAACCCTCAGACACCCAGAGCGGCGCTGCTGACAGCGTTCCCAGAAGTGGATCCTCCCACTTGCATTACGTAATAGCCGTAACCATAGCAACCAAACGCTAGATCAGCAGCGCCTGAAAAAGAAAACACATCAGTTATAGCATTACTTTTAGGCAGTAATTGCTCCTACTTTGTAAGTTAAACAGAACTAGCAATCATCTCAAATAATAGTAATACACGGAGCAATACTCGATAAGTTAATCTGCTTTTGGGGAAAAGGGGGCATTAAAGAGAACAAGAGAAAGGCAGAATTTAATTTACAAGAGAATATCCCATATTAATATACAAAATCTGCATCTGCATAGTCTAATTACCAGTACTAAGGATGATTCAAATTATGATTTAATTCACATCTCTCTACACTTTTATCCCCCATGATGAAGGGATAATGGCAGTGAAGAACCAATTGGCAAGACATCCCTACATAGGACCATCGACAGCAACACTGGTAGAGTTTCTCAGGGCTTGCTTGGAACTTAATTATTTCCATTTTGAAAGAGAATATTATCTTCAGATTGCTGAGACGGCTATTGGGTCCAACGTGGCCCCAGCCTATGTGAATTTGTTTATGGCGAAATTAGAAACCATGGGCACAGACCTATTCAAGGACAATAGGATCACACTATTCTGTAGATGCATTGATGACTTGTTCCTACTGTGGAGAGGAACGAAGGAAGGCCTCCAAGAATGGGCTGATAAACTCAACAATGTACATCCCACAGTTAAGTTCAAACTGACATATGACAGAGAGACTGTGAACTTTTTTAGATCTTTGTATTTACAAAACAAACAAGAGGATTTGTACCACATTAAACAGCAAAGTTACAGACAAGAACTCATTGTTACATGCCACAAGCTGTCATCCCCCCATTCTAAAGAGAGCATTACCAATCTCCCAATTTAAAAGAACGGTCAGAAACACGACAGAGCCAAGCCTTAAAAACAAACAATTACAGGATATGGAAGATAAATTCGCTGTGAGAGACTATCAGAAAGGACTGCTTAAAGACTGCAAAGAAAAAGTTGTGGACCTTACATAGAATGAGGCACTAAAACCAAGAGAACGTAAAAAAGAGGACAATAGAATGACCTTCATGGCAACTTTTACCCTGGAGAAAGGAGATGTGATCGGTACCATGAAGAAAAATTGGACATTGATCACCACAGACAAAGATCTACCATTCCGCAAGACTGATCCACCCAGGATAGGATATCGCAGGGCCCACTCTTTGAGGGACCAGCTGATCAAGACTGATCCCAGGAATTGTTACAGCAAAGAAACATGGCTACAGAACAAACCTGATTGCTACAGATACCTGGGCTGTACCACATGTGGTGGACTTATCACAGGCAATAGCTTCAGTCATCCCTATTGACCTAGATTTCCTATAAAATATAGGGTTATATGTATGACCAAGTTCATGATTGTATACTTACTCCACTGCATTTGTGGTGTTTTTTATGTAGGCAAGACTGTAGATGACCTCAGGACAAGTATGGTCGAACCACCACTCTGCAATCAGAACAGCGATTGACAAAGGGATCTCCGAACAACCGGTGGCGAGGCATTTTGCCCAGCCGAAACACAGTACAAAAGATCTGAAATATATAATAATAGACCGTATACCTTCTCTAGCATGAGGAGGTGACAGAGCTAAATTATTATTACAACGTGAGGCTAGATGGCTCTATACACTGGGCACCACAGGGATTAAATGTACATTTAGATTGGCACTGTTTCTTATAAAGATTATCTGTAATTTTAAACATTATCAACAATTTAAATCATTATTTGAATCATCATTAGTACTGGTAATTAGCCTATGCAGACCATGTTGTATATTAATATGGGATTTTCTCTTGTAAATTAAATTCTGCCTTTCCCTTGTTCTCTTTAATGTCCCCTTTTCCCCAAAAGCAGATTGACTTATCCAGTATCGCTCCGTGTATTACTATTATTTGAGATGATTGCTAGTTCTGTTCAACTTACAAAGTAGGAGCTTTATTGCCTAAAAGTACTCCTATAACTGATGTGTTTTCTTTTTCAGGTGCTGCTTATCTAGCGTCCGGTTGCTATGGTTATGGCTATTACATAATGCAATTCATGTGGGGGGATCCACTTCATGTGTGTTTGAAAATGGGGGAGACCCTGAAACGTCACGGATTAAAATTATTTTGGTGACAAAGACCCAGTGACTTTCTTCCTTCCTTGTTGCTGTATGAATTTCTGAAGTGCACCCTGGGCATCACAGGTGGACTGGGCCTTGACAAATATTTACCAGGAGTGCTTTACCCTCTCTGATAACATATATATATAAAGAAAATAAAGAGAAAAAGAAAGTGTTAAACCCTTAGTCCAGCACAAGCCCATACACCAAATTTGAATGCAACTACTGGGAAGGTGGGTGGATATCTGGGAGACACAACACAGTTATCAGTCGGTTAGTATATATTTTTTAGCAATCTATCTCAAAATTCACATCTAAGAAATAGACTATTTCTTAGATATGAATTTTGAGATAGATTGCTAATAAATATATACTAACTGACTGATAACTGTGTTGTGTCTCCCAGATATCCACCCACCTTCCCAGTAGTTGCATTCAAATTTGGTGTATCCACCCACCTTTCCAGTAGTTACATTCAAATTTGGTGTATGGGCTTGTGCTGGACTAAGGATTTAATGCTTTCTTTTTCTCTTTATTTTTTTTATATTGTACTTTAGTACCCCCAGGCACCAGTGAACTACAGCTGGTATATATATATATATATATATATATATATATATATATATACAGGTGGCCCTCGTTTTACAACGGTTCAATTTACACCGTTTCAGAATAACAACCTTTTTTTCCAGTCATGTAACTGCTATTGAAAAGCATTGAGAAGCAGTGCATTTATTAGAATAGCCAGTAGGTGGAGCTGTCCCCTTGTGTTGTAGCAAATCCAAGCAAGCTGAAATTAATCAGTTTAACCAGACCTGAGCTATCGAGCAGATTTCAAAGGAACAAGATCTTCCTGTCTATAAATCAGTCCAGATTGGAATGCATAGAAAGAACTGTTTGCAGACAAAATCCAAGTGAAGTCTGCGTTGTGTGATTATTTTATTAGTTTTATAATGCTTTTTAGCAAAAAATAATTCATTTAACTTAGTTTAATTATATATTTTATGTTGTATGATTATTTTATTAGGTTTATAATGCTGTTTAGCGTTTAAAGTCTTCATTTCAAAGCTTTAAAAATAATGTATTAGGTGTTATTTATGACAATTTTGAGAGGGGACTGGAACCTATCTCCCTCACTTCCCTTTGACATACATTAGAAACTGGGTTTCAATTTACAACAGTTTCGATTTACAACCATTCCTTCTGGAACCTAACCCCGGAGTAAACTGAGGGCTACCTGTATATATATATATATATATATATATATATATATATATATATATATATATATATATATATATATATAAACAAGTTAAAGTCCAGCACCAATTCACTTCTAGGTAAGGGTGCAAGCGGCCTCTGTCTCACCTTGACAGGTATTAATATGCAAAATAGAAATGGCTGCAGCACTCCAAGTTGAATTTATAACATTTTTATTACAAGCAGTGAAATACAGGCGACGTTTCGGGCTTCTGCCCTTTCTCAAGCCAAGTCTTGGCTTGAGAAAGGGCAGAAGCCCGAAACGTCGCCTGTATTTCACTGCTTGTAATAAAAATGTTATAAATTCAACTTGGAGTGCTGCAGCCATTTCTAGTTTGCATATATATATATAATTTATCAAGTAAAGGGAGATACATTTTAATAGTGATTAGAAAAAAACTACCAGTGGGAGAAATATAAAACTCTCAATGCATAATCCCAGGCACCTTACCTCTCCAGGATTAGGTCAGGGACAGACTATATGCCTGGCTTAAAAAAATATATATGAGATATCAACGTATATGGGCCTCCATTACAAATGCAGCGTCGCCCACAAAATCCTCCGCTGCCAGATTTTACGTGATTTTGGTATTACATATACAGCGTAGCATACAAGTTACGCGTGTATATTTCACCCTTCGGACGTATTTTTTTTACCCATAGACTAACATAGAACAACCGCACAATTTGGTATCCAATATACAGCATAAGGACTTACGCGCGCAGAATTCAGAAAATCTACTCCATTCTTATCTCGCCACATATTGCAGGCGCAGCAACCCTTGCACTGACTAAAAAAGCAACGTAACTCCCTGAAGGCCTAACAAACGCATGCACAATCACATACATATCAGCCGCAAATATCAAACAGTTAAACCTCTTCTAAGCATTTATTATTGCTGCCCCTGCAAGTGTGTCAAACCAATCACAAACAGCACAACCTCTCACCTGCAGCCTTAAAACACCTGGCAATGCGCACCCTCATTAGCCACCATCTTTCTATACTGTGGATTTCCACTGCATGTAAGTGAAACTACTACCTCCTCAGGGGGTCGTCCCTGTGAAGCTAGGGCATGCCCTCCAGACCGCGATCACATCATGGAAGCGCAGTTTGCTTTAGGACAGCCAACGGTTATGACGTTCTATTCCGTCTGAACGGCACTAAAGCCCAGTGTAACTATGAAGCAATAGAATGGCATAACGGCGTTAAAAGGTTAAAACTATGCTTTCTAGAATAGCAAAGTAAATAAACCTGTCTACAAAAATACATTTAACTTATCTGGTCATCACAGATGGTCTTGTATCTAAACATTTATTTACTTTTATTTATATATTGTAAACTTGCAGATACGCTATTGTGGGCCCGATTACAAGTGGAGCGCTAAATATCACTTACATGCAAACGATATTTGCGCTACACTTTGTAATACCAGCGCACAATAATGTGTGCTGGTATTAAATGTTAATCGCGCAGCGAAGGAGGTATGTAGCGCAGCGATGGGCAACATTTTAAAATATATATGAATATATACATATATATTTATGTGTTAATATGTGAATATATAATTATATACATATATATTTACGTGTTAATATGTGAATATATAATTATATACATATATATTTACGTGTTAATATGTGAATATATAATTATATACATATATATTTACGTGTTAATATGTGAATATATAATTATATACATATATATTTATGTGTTAATATGTGAATATATAATTATATACATATATATTTACGTGTTAATATGTGAATATATAATTATATACATATATATTTACGTGTTAATATGTGAATATATAATTATATACATATATATTTACATTGCGGTCTATATGAAAACACAGTTCCCATAGACTGCAATGTAAAGGCACACCCCACTTCCACCAACTTTAAAGCGCTAAAACTGCCTAGTGCCGTCTTTTTTTCATTAAAAAAAAAACTACATTTAATTTTTTTTTAATGCCCTCTATTTTGATGGCATTTGGGGCAGTTTTAGAAAATTAACCAGGGATCTAATCTTTTCGGAGGTCGCAGTAGCAATAACCAGCCACTTGTAATTGTTGGTTAATTATTGCGCTTCCACAAACAGGAAAATTTGACTGTTTGTGGGAGCACACTAATTTAGCATTCCACTTGTAATCTTGCCCAGTATGTATTAAAGTCTTCACTGAAAGCTTCCATTCCTTTCAAACTTTGCAGATTGCATGGATCAAAAGCAAAAAACCCCAAATAAAATAAAAAATTGTAACAGACACAATAACCGGGTCTTAAGAGAAATTTCACTTCAAATTTGACAGCCCTTGTAAAAACTATAATCCCTTCATGACATATCACAAATAAAGGACTTAAATTACACCATATGTAAGGGATTTATGGGATAATTTGGACCATTAACAGTCATTGGATACTGAAGGACATACATGCTTTTTTATTTTTTATTTTTACGTCTGCCCAATGTTTTTCTCACAAAGAAGCCACCATGAGAAATGTGCAGGTCTGTAAGGATTTTTTTTTTTATTTTTTTTTATTGAGGTTTAAGTAAAGGCATACATCATCATAAAAACAATTCTTACATCACATGAAATACGACTTCAGTTTTACAAAAGGTGCAATCAGTAAAATAAAGGGAAGTTAAATATCAAGCCAACATTTTATACACCATGTGGACAATATATAGATAAGATGCCAAACAATTAGGAACCTTCTAAATGTCACCATAGGTCACTCTTGGACCTCTGTAGGTAGTGTGAAATATTAAAGCTAGAGAAGGTAGTTTTAGACATAGGAGACCACTTATGGATCTCAATGGTAAACCTCGTTTTTATAACATTTTATACCATGTACAAGGAACTAGAATGATGTCATAAAGATTAGGCAGTATGAACAAACATAACAAAATCATAGGACATATATAACATTTCTAACAGAGTGTAAACCTTCCTAGATATGCCAGAGGCCACTCATGAGCCTCAAATAAATAGATGATGGTAATATGGGAGGGCATCCTTAGGTAAAGGAGACCACTCCTGGGTCTCAAATTAAAACACTAATGTAAATACTCTGTAGAGCATACAATTAGGACACCTGCTCACTGAGTCTAAGAGCTAGGTAATAGAGGGCGCTCCATGTATAGGTAAATAAGCCCTGAAACTTGGGATGTAAATATATATTGTTATAAGCATTATGGGGGCTAAGTAGTAGTCGCCTAGGGCGTAAGTGCCACTAATACTATCCTAATAGAAATCAATAAACTATATATACACAACTTTATTAAAAACCGTTTTGGAGAGGAGGCTGGTAGGAATGCATGCCAGACAGTTACCATAAATAGATGAAGATGTAAATTTAAGTGACATGGTCACAATAGTTATTGGGTAGTTAGGCTAGTAATTCACAGTTATAATGGGCTCTACATATTAGAACATTAATAACAGTAGACTGTAAACATATCAGTTCTGCAAATACAATAATTCTTATTTAGCTCTCCAGTGTAAAACATCACCTCCCCGTTTGTATAATATATAATATAAATTATAAAGTCTGCAAGCCTGATATCTAGTAGGAGCTATTCAGCTTGCTTAATCCATGCCAAGCTATAATAGTCTTATCCTTTATATGATGTGAAAAGTGCAGCTAAAATATGGATATATGCCTCCACACAGTGTCAAGGTCTGTAGAAAAACAAACATGGCAAACCCCGCCACCTCGGCCGCTGATAGCTGAGTCACCATATACTGCGTAGGTAGCAATATTGTACTAGATGGCAACATAATAGGAGATTTTAGAAAAGCTGTCTTGCAAACTGAGGGAGATTTAGCACATGTGAGAATTAGACTAAAGGGGGAGAGCTTAACGGTAATATACCTTGTGAGCTATATTATACGTTAAAAAAAAAAAAAAAGACTTATAGATGATTCCAACCTACTACCCTGCAGGGAGTAGTCATCCTAACATACTCGATAAAAGAATTAACTTTAGTAACTTGCCAAAAGAGTGTCCAAAAAAACTGAAGTCAGTCCAGGGTGACGCTATTGGGAGCGCTTAGCCTATTCCGGTGCGGTAATTCTCCCAATGTATCACAAGTACACCACCGGCTGAGACCAAGACCAGTCCCAGGGAATCAAAAATGTCCGCACACAGACCCTGTGCCCTGCGCAACATGAGACCGTACCCTAGCGCCTTCCCGGTCTGGTAATTTTCCACGATCTGTCCATTGGCCCATAGGTCCTCTCCTGTAATGTTAATAAATTTGCATGGCGCATTTGGGGTCTCTGTGCAAGTGAAGAGGCCCCGGGTATGTGTAGTTTCAAATCCTTTGCGGGAATGGCCGCGGGCAGGCACCTCATCAGCCTCGGATAATATAGGCCTCTGGGGGTCCAGGCTGTTAACTTGAATCAATCGCGGTACCTCTCCTATCACAGATTTAACCCTGAAGCTCTCAGCGCAGCCCGCTAGTGCAGCTCTCCATTTCAGATCGGCCAGTCGCTTCGATTTGTCGGACGGTACTCTCGCGGCTATCAAATCTGCGCTTTGGGGAGTTGGTGAGGTTTGAAGAGGCTTCCCCGTTTGGTTTATTATGGAAACATGGGACAGGCATGCAGAAGGTTTGGTGGGTAGTTTTAATGGAGGCTGCGTTTCTCCCTTTGCCTTGATGCATATGTGTTTTAGTGAGGCGAATTCCTCTTTAAATGTTGCACATAGCTCTTTAAAGTGGGCGTCCAGCATGGCTTTCATTTCTCTCAGAATCAGTTCAGTGTTCAGCGCCATTGTAAACAATGCTTGATCGATTGTAATATGTCCCTTGTCACATAGGATGTCAAAAAGAAAGTTCTACTGTATCCTATTATAGGATATCGTAACCCCGGAGTTCGGGGGGGGGGGGGGATAATAGTACGGCAGCCCCAGACCTACAGTCCATAACTCATTCAGGATCTGTTGCTATATCACAAATTGCTGCGTAGTTACACAGAGAGAAAATGGCTTCCAGACCTGATATCAAGCTTGTCCCGTAGCTGCCTCAGAGAACATAGGCATAGACTCCATCAAACCATCAGCTCCTAGAGGGAATCTGCTCCCCTTGGTATATATCTAATGCAAGGCAATAAATATTCTAAATTTGGTTATATTTAGTTAGTAAACTTGGAATCCAGTTCAGAGAGCTTCACAAAGATGCGACCAGCCGCAGTGAGTGTAGGCTCCGCCCCCCAGGTCTGTAAGGATTTTAAGCACAGCAGGACCTGCGCTATACTTACCAGAAGGATGTGGCAGGATGGTCATAGCCGCACTGTGAATGGGAGTGTTTGGGCTGTTCATCACACTAAGGGCCTCGCTATTCCGAGTTACAGGATGGTCAAGCGCACTGATGAAGACAGGTATGCTGTTGAAGGATCTAGGGGCCACACATAATATCTTTCAGATTAGCACGGCCGAATCTTTGGCTGTTATGTCTGTTGAACCCAAAACTTTGTTTAAGGAAATGTGCACTGTTAGTGTTCCCATTATTTCTCTTTGTTGGAAATAACACCTGGCCTTGTTGTTGGGGCCAACACTGAATATATATATATATATATAGAGGAAGGGACTGGTTTAGGTCCCGAAACGTCACAGAATAAATTATTATGTTGCTATAGATGTCTGTGGATCAGTGAGTGCTTCTTCCTATGGACTTTATATATATATATATATATATATATACAGGGAGTGCAGAATTATTAGGCAAATGAGTATGTTGACCACATTATCCTCTTTATGCATGTTGTCTTACTCCAAGCTGTATAGGCTCGAAAGCCTACTACCAATTAAGCATATTAGGTGATGTGCATCTCTGTAATGAGAAGGGGTGTGGTCTAATGACATCAACACCCTATATCAGGTGTGCATAATTATTAGGCAACTTCCTTTCCTTTGGCAAAATGGGTCAAAAGAAGGACTTGACAGGCTCAGAAAAGTCAAAAATAGTGAGATATCTTGCAGAGGGATGCAGCACTCTTAAAATTGCAAAGCTTCTGAAGCGTGATCATCGAACAATCAAGCGTTTCATTCAAAATAGTCAACAGGGTCGCAAGAAGCGTGTGGAAAAACCAAGGCGCAAAATAACTGCCCATGAACTGAGAAAAGCCAAGCGTGCAGCTGCCAAGATGCCACTTGCCACCAGTTTGGCCATATTTAAGAGCTGCAACATCACTGGAGTGCCCAAAAGCACAAGGTGTGCAATACTCAGAGACATGGCCAAGGTAAGAAAGGCTGAAAGACGACCACCACTGAACAAGACACACAAGCTGAAACGTCAAGACTGGGCCAAGAAATATCTCAAGACTGATTTTTCTAAGGTTTTATGGACTGATGAAATGAGAGTGAGTCTTGATGGGCCAGATGGATGGGCCCGTGGCTGGATTGGTAAAGGGCAGAGAGCTCCAGTCCGACTCAGACGCCAGCAAGGTGGAGGTGGAGTACTGGTTTGGGCTGGTATCATCAAAGATGAGCTTGTGGGGCCTTTTCGGGTTGAGGATGGAGTCAAGCTCAACTCCCAGTCCTACTGCCAGTTTCTGGAAGACACCTTCTTCAAGCAGTGGTACAGGAAGAAGTCTGCATCCTTCAAGAAAAACATGATTTTCATGCAGGACAATGCTCCATCACACGCGTCCAAGTACTCCACAGCGTGGCTGGCAAGAAAGGGTATAAAAGAAGAAAATCTAATGACATGGCCTCCTTGTTCACCTGATCTGAACCCCATTGAGAACCTGTGGTCCATCATCAAATGTGAGATTTACAAGGAGGGAAAACAGTACACCTCTCTGAACAGTGTCTGGGAGGCTGTGGTTGCTGCTGCACGCAATGTTGATGGTGAACAGATCAAAACACTGACAGAATCCATGGATGGCAGGCTTTTGAGTGTCCTTGCAAAGAAAGGTGGCTATATTGGTCACTGATTTGTTTTTGTTTTGTTTTTGAATGTCAGAAATGTATATTTGTGAATGTTGAGATGTTATATTGGTTTCACTGGTAAAAATAAATAATTGAAATGGGTATATATTTGTTTTTTGTTGAGTTGCCTAATAATTATGCACAGTAATAGTCACCTGCACACACAGATATCCCCCTAAAATAGCTATAATTAAAAACAAACTAAAAACTACTTCCAAAACTATTCAGCTTTGATATTAGTGAGTTTTTTGGGTTCATTGAGAACATGGTTGTTGTTCAATAATAAAATTAATCCTCAAAAATACAACTTGCCTAATAATTCTGCACTCCCTGTATATATATATATATATATATATATATATATATATATATATATATATATATCATTTATTTATTTATATACAGTATTTCTAATAATTTTTAAAAAATATGTTTCATTTTAAAAATATTTTATATGTAATATTTCAGTAACGCAATGTAAGATTAGTAATTCTTCATGTGTGCTAACCTGACACTGCGTTAGACCTAAATCGCGAAACACCAATCGCATAATGCATATTTTACATTCCTATGTTCATCACATAAATATAGAAATATGTATTTACAATAAACATTACATTATCCTGTAAGTGAAGAACACTGAAATGGGGAATATTCATAACTTCTGTAGGGTTAGCACATGTGCAATAGGTTTTTCCTTCTGCTCTCTCCATTGACTTCTTTGGGGAGAATATGTTAATGCAGTCACAATATTTGTTTAGTGCGCATTGGGTTTTGCTCACACGCACAAATCTTACTTCTAGAGAACCAGAAGGAAATAACTGGGAAGAGTGCTTGAGGTAAATTTAAAATATAAGATTTATTTAAAAACGCATCAACGCATCAGTCTGTACATTAACAGGGTCAATATATGACTTGTGTCATCTGGTTTTGTGCTTGATACGCTGAATGCTATTTTTTAATATTAAAGCTAAAATAAAATAAACCTTATTTTTTAAATTCACCCAAGAGCTCATCCCAGTTCTTTCTTTTTTGTTGTGCTATTGGCCAGGCAGTTGAGCACATGGAGCAACCCAGCACCAGGAGTGGATGAGTTTCACATTGATTGAAACACGCCCTGGCATTGGTGGAGAGGAGAGAAGTGCTTACGAAATAGAGTCGGAGAGGGAGGACTGTGGATGAGTTGTTAGAGGGACTGCTGCAAATAAAAAGTTCTCCTTCTTGAAGATCAAAGCTTGCCCCATGTCCACCAAAGATACCAAAGAGGTGAGGAGTCTTACATAGAGGATTGTAATCACAAAAGTTAGTCCACATGCTCCTGATTTAAATAAGTAAGTGCTGTATGCCCAACAGAGCATTATAAATATTGTGGTTGGTAAATGGGCAGCAGTCTCTAGGGACAATCTGTACTAGAATTACCTATAGAGAAGTTTAAGTTACAAAGAAAATGCTAAATAGCGCACCACTTGTAATCTAGAACTATCTGTTTATATATGAGTATAATACCTTATTTTATTATGTTTTATATATGTTTTGCTTTACTTTTCTTGTAGCCCTAACACTTTACTTCTTGTCTCAAGTCGCACTAAATTTTGTAGCGTTGTTATGTTTTGTATTTAAGAGCAACACATAACTTTCAACTTCTAATATGAGCATTGTGTAGTGCAGTTGCAATATCAGTTGAAAGTATAGAGCGTACTAATGGGATGCCTGTCGCACTAAACATTCTCTGGTTATTCAGTTTCACCATGGTCCTGGGAAGAACACTGATATATGAATTTGTTTCACAGCTTCTAAAGATGTATCTATGACAGTAGGGAACATCTCCCTACACCTGGTGAGTACACACTATGCAGATAAAGTTCAGGCATCATAACACTTAATGTTCTACAACATATCATACCCAAAAAATGCTGTCATTAAAAATTACTTCCCAAACATAGTTCCATCATGTGCATCTTCACATCTTGCAAATGTCACCCACATTTTCTATCACCAATCAGCGATTTATTAATGCAATGGTGGTGTTTATCACATTAATAAAGACTTAATTTGTGTCGCACAAGCTACTGTTGACTCTCTGAAAAGATGTGATGTTTGAATGCTGATGCACTGGGCACTCACAGCATATGTGTGTAATCAATTTTAATATTAACTTGTTTTACTATGTATTGGATGTAAATGTTTTAAATGCCAATGTTCTTCAATTAATATATTAATATTTTTAAATATATATATATATATATATATATATATATATATATATTGATACCTATATATTCACATAGCTATGTAGGTATAGATATATATATATATTACAAAATAATGATCATAAATATATATACTGTGTATATATATATATATATATATATATATTAAATAAACATTGGAATGTAAAATATTCATAACTACCTTTGGGTTCAGCGCTGTAGGTCTTACATGCGATCGATAAATCCTATTTTTTTTATTTAGCCCTCTCCATTGAAGTCTATGGGGAGAAAAGGTTAACGTGGTCACAATATCTGAAGTCCTGAAGTTCAAGTTTCGCTTGCGCGTTAACTTTTTACTATCAACTTGTAATACTCATGTTAACCCACCCATGTTAAAAGTTTTACTTTGAGAGCAGTTAGCGCATGATCGAAAAAATCTGATAGTGTGCCACTTGCAATAACACATTGGCAAGGGTTAAAAACATAGATTTGCTGTAAAAAGATTGACAACACATTAAACCATATAAAAAAAATTCAATAGAAGAGACATTTAGGGCTAGATAACAAGTGGAGCGCTATTTTAACATGCGCCTGTAAACTTTATGCTTAGCACAATTAACCAGAGGTCAGACCTCTCGTTAATTAAAAAATGTGCCCTAATTGCCACCCAAAAAGTGGACAGCAGTTATAAGGGGTTAAAGTGAGGGGATGTGAGGGGATGTGCCTTTACATTGAGGTGAATGGGGACTGTGTTTTAACTGTAAATATATATGCATATGCTTATATACATACTGTATATATCTATGTGTTAATATGTGTATGTGTATATTCATATTCATTTGCTGCCCAATGCTGCTCGAATTACCCCCATGTGCTGTGCAAGGTGCTTTACCATGTCCCACGGCATAAAAACGAGGCTCCCATTGAGCCTGTGGAAGCGCACTCTTTTGAGCGCAAGGCTTCTAGGCAATGCAAACGCAAGGTCACAAGTTCGCATTGCACCAAACTTGTAATACAAGTACAATTTTGCGCTCCACTCGTAATCTAGACCTTAAAGGGACATGCCACCCACTTTTTTTCTTTTATGATTTAGAAAGAGAATGCAATTTTAAACATCTTTCTAATTTACTTATATTATCTAATTTGTTTTATTCTATTGATATTCTTTGATGAAAAGCATATCTAGATATGCTCACTAGCTGCTGATTGGTTGCTGCACATAGAAGCCTCATGTGATTGGCTCACGATGTGCAGTGCTTTTTCTTCAACTGAGGATATTTAGAAAATGAAGCAAAATAAATAATGGAAGTAAATTGTAATGTTTTTTAAATTTCTATTCTCTATCTGAATCATGAAAGAAAGATTTTGGGTTTAGTGGCCCTTTAATATGTTTGTTTTCAATTACATATTAACATAATATATACTTTTTACTCTGTAGTGTTTTAAAACACATTTCTTTAGCGCTGCGGAATCTGTTGACACTCTACAAATAACTGATAACAATGATATATTAATGAAGGCTTTCTTTATTTATAGGTCATAAGGACTTATTATATTAAGTATAAATTTGCAAATTCAACAATGCGTGCTGTATAAAGTCACCTTTGTGTGTGACATTAAAAAGTGTTTTATTTGTATTCTGCTTCATTCTCTATTACGTTTAGCTTAAAAATCAGTTACGTGTGTGATGAATATACACATTTTTGTGTGTGAAGTTACAAAAGTTTTTTTATATTTCATAAGATATCTTATTTTCTGATCTTTTGTATGTGATTATTATAATTATGTCTAATTGGTGTTCATGACAAAGTCATACAGTCAATACATATTTATACTTCCAGTTACTCCTCATCCTTCCACTGGTGAAGGAAGAAAAGACCTCTGTACTTGAGAATGACAAACTGTTTTTCTTTACACAGGAGAAGGAAATCAGGGAATGACAATGTGTTGGTCTTCACACAAGTTGATTTTTTGTCTCTAACCTGACTGTTTCCTTAATCTCATTATAGGGTAAAACAATCTATCTTTTTTTATTATTATTATTATTATTATTATGCTATCACTTTCCATGGGCTGGTTATAACAACTTCCCAATTTACTTCTATTATCTAATTTGCTTTGTTGTCTTGGTATCATTTGTTGAAAAGCATACCTAGGTAGGCCCATTAGCAGGGCGCTAGCTGCTGATTGGTGGCTGTACATATATGTTTCTTATCATTGGCTTGCCAATGTGTTTAGCTAACTCCCAGTAGTGCATTGCTGCTCCTTCAATAATGGATGCCAAGAGAATGATGCAAAATCGATAATAGGAGTAAACTGTAAAGTTGTTTAAACATGTATGTTCTATCTGAATCATGAAAAAAAAAATGTTTTATGTGCCTTTAAAGATTAAAGCACATCTATTCAAATATTTGTCCAGTCATAAGTCAAAAATAATGATGGCCGAGAAATATTGTAGATGTTACTTATTCTACTCTGCAAAGTGTGTTATCACAGCAAATTCTAATGGATCTGAACGTGGGCCGTTATTATCAAATAGCCACTGTTTAGTTCATATGCATTACTTTACATGAGTTTTCATATGGTTTCAAATTCAATGCCATTACAAACAGCTAGAAAACTTGATTTTCTCTTTACTTTCCTATTCGTAAATTCCACCAATCCTTTGCAATGAGTAAATTCAACAACAGTATTCAAATACATCAGAAAACATGATCCAAGCACCTTTTTGCATGAGTTTTGTCTCTTTTTAATAGGATATCTTGACTGTTCACATAAATTATTTTTCATGTTTTTTTACATGCTTTGTGGATAATTAATTTGCATATTAATAGAACAATAATTACTTCCGGTTTAGAATTAGAATTAAAATACAATAACCAGAATATTCATTTATATTCTTTTATTTATATTAATACTTGTAATAAAATATCCTAATTAAAAATATCATAAAGTATATTAAAATTTTAATGACACATGGTATTATAATATACAAAAGCCTTAGGCAGAGATGGAAAATTCAAATTTTTTTTTTTATTTACTTATGGCTTAAAATGACATCTTCAGAACATCTAATCATCACTTCCTATTTTGTGCCAAGCAATCTGGTCTGTATTTGCCACTACTGAAAACTAATAATAGTACAAGTATTTTATAATTGTAATACATTTGGGTTGATCACAATTCTGTGCTTGTTATCCGCTGGTATTGTCAAGGTGTATTTCCAGTAGTTTCAATCTTTACTTCCAGAAAACAACACAAAATTGTTAGCTTTACTGTTAATCTCTCAGTTTTGTAATCAAAAATGAAATGCACAAACAAAGTGGCTATTTGGGGGCTTTTGTGATTACAGTTTCCAGGACACTTGTTTCAATTGATCCCTTTTAATAATGTGTAGTGATTCTAATAGGTGACGTGTGCACTATGCACCTCTTGCGCCACAAGACCATAGCAATAAGTATGTATGTGTTATTTGGTTAAAAGCCAGGAAATGTGTTTTGAGAATTTGGACTGTGATCAGCCAAATAAAACTGCCTCATGTAGTATAGGGCCATTTTGCATTAAAAAGTACTGCCAATAAACAATAAAAATGGCTGATTGTTTTTTGGCACTTCTACTCTTAAGCTGGTCACAGCGGGTGATTGGAGGCTACACACATGTGTCTACTGATTGACTCATATGTCATGTCTAGTTTAGGAGAAGTACTGCATTGTTGCTCTTGAATACTTTAACTATGTGTTTAACCCACTATGCTGAGGTCTTTGTAATTATCACCAGTTTTAAGACATTACGACAACCACTGATCAGCTGGATCTGACTATTTTTTTTATTAAATTCAGACTATGATGAATAATAAATGAGTGATATTGCGTGTCAGTCTAAAATACAAAATGTGAACACCACAGTCTCCAACCATTTATTTATTTATTTTTTTGTGGGAAGACGCCGCAAGCCTTTAAGGGCATTAAACAGAATCAGACAAAGTAGTTTCCAGATTACAGCGTTAAGAAAATAAGGCGTTTGGGATGGAATCTAGAATGGCATTGCGTGCTGCAACCAAATTGATCTTCCCAGCATCTGGAATGACATAAGCATTTGCCTGACCCTGAAATAGAAAGCAGTCATTTCTTTTTTAACTTATCCTTTATGTACTTAAACTTCATGACTGAACCTGTAAGAATATTAAGACATTATCAACTCTTAAGTGAAAGTTGCATCTGCATTTAATTATCTTTAAATGTTTCATTTATTCACATAAGAAAAAAGTTTGTTTTTTCTGTTTTTTTTTTATAATATACCCTGGTATTTTCTTTCTTTTCATGTTAGTAGAGACATATAACTGTCAACTAATACTCATCTGTGAATTGTCTCTATTTGCCAATGAGCATTCATATGGCGGAATGTGTGTGAGCCTTATAAATATGTCAATATAAATTCTGCTCATTGCACTTACCCCTTGCTATGGTAGAAAATATACTAAAAAAAAATAACAGCCTTTAGTAAGGGGCAAAACACAGTGAAATCAGTTCTGCCCCAAGTGACTCTATCTGAGTTGTGGGATAAAAACAATTGCACATACCAATCTAGAAACTTATCATCTTACTCCTTATCTGGTATTTGCGATCCCATAGATTTACTCTTTTTTTTATTCAGACCATGGGCGCAATCAAATATACTGTGCAAGTTTCGGCGCAAGCGTGGGAACCCGCGCCACCCGTAATTTTACCTTGCACATCGGGGTATTACATATACTGCGCCGTTAGATGCTAAACTGGCGTAAGTAGGACAAACTGGCGATCTTCTGAAATGTGCGCAAATACACATTTTAGTCGTCGCAAGTAACTTACGCCAGTATTTTGTCCACGGAAAGTGTCAATAAAGAGTAGTTTTATGCAAATTTGGCTAACACTCATAAAAATGAACCGCGATTTCATATAAAAATGCGACACGTAATTACGCTATTCAAAATTCATATATAAACCAATGCGCAGCCGCCATTTTCTTCAGTGTGTTTGGATGGTTCGCTGAGCTACAGCACACTACACTGGAGTGGAGGATTAGTGAGAGTAGAGAGAGGCGCAAACAGAGGAGTTAGTTAGGTTGCATTGTTGTTTGATTAAGCTTGTACACTTACACATATTTTTACATATTACACACATTTTGCATACATACATATACAAATACGCCACACTATTTTTTCCTAACACCTCACACATTTTATTTGAATTTCACAGTGTGATAGGCTGAGTGTTTGGTTGTGATTGTGTGTGATTGAACTGAGAGTGAGTGTGTTTGTGTGTAGTGTGATTTAGTGTGAGGATGGCAGGGAGAGGTAGGGCGGAGGGGAGGAGGGGAGAGGAGTGGCAGGGAGAGGAGTATTGTAGAGGACAGGAGGAGCAGTGGAGTCCCCGTCAGGGAGTAAGTGGAGTGGGGAGAGGGAGAGCTAAAAGGGATGATGGGAGGGGAGATGCCTGAGAGCCCCAGAGACCAGGCACATCTAGGAGAGGGACAGAGGGTGCACATGGGGACAGAAGGGGGGAGGAGGGAGAGGATAGGGAGGAACCGACACCAGGGACATCACAGGGAGCAAGCCAGGTGTCCATGGAGAGGCTGAGATGTCCCAACTTCTCATTTGATGAAAATGTTTCCCTAGTCCAGGCCATCATGGACAATTAAAGTGCCCTCTTTGGGCAGGAGAAGGGCAAAAGCAGTGCCAAAAGGCAAAAAATGGCATGGTTGGTGGTAGAGGATGCCGTCAAAAGTGTGGCCCCGCAGAGGAGGACTGTTGAGGGCCTGAAAAAGCGGTGGAATGACTGCAAGAGGCGGGTGAAAGAAAAGATGGGGAAGGAAGCTATGCACCAGAGGGGAACAGGCAGTGGTCCATCCCTGGACATAGAGTATAACACCTGGCAGGAGATGATATGCAGGTCCCTGAGTATCACAGCAGTCCGTGGACTTCCAGGGGCTCGTGACTCAGGGGCTGCAACCACAGCACATCATGCTGGTGAGTAACATCCCACACACCAGTATTATATGTATTTGAGATATAACATCCTTTAATATCACACCTTCATGTACACAATGAGGAGCATGGTATTTGGCCTACTAGCAAAAACATCTACAATTACATTTGACATTAATGCTACTTAACACAATGCAATTCATGATATGATGTGGAATAGTGCAATACTAACATGTCTCAGAGTAACACAGGCCACAAGCCACATGTAGAGTTTTCAGTAAATTGACACTATAGCCATCACAATACTTTTAGCTCAAGAAAGCAGGTTCTGTGCCTACATCAGGCTAAAGTAAATTGTGTGACCATAGTGTCACTTAAAGAACACTATTGTATGAAACACATAACTGTATACTGCGCTTATTAAAATCCCTCATAGCACAAATCACAATGTGCACATGCATGTTATAGAGTTTGACATGAGAATCAGTATAGGCCCTAGCATGTATCAATGTACATTGTATGCCCACATGGACATATATCTGACTGTACTAATCCCTCTCATCATTTGACTCCTACACAGATCCTCCTGTCACAAGGATACAAACAGGCATGCCGCCACCACCACCACCACCAGTCACAGACATGCAGCCACCACCACCACCACCAGTCCTCAGGCAACCACATGAACAGTATGCTCCCAGGCATGAGCAGGGTTGGATGGCTTCAGTTGAGGACCCGGGAGTGATGCCACCACCATTGCCATATGACCCCCGTCAAGATTCCTGGCCAGAGGAATATTCTTCTTTTGGCTTTCAGGGGGAGCCAAGACAGCCACAAAGGGTCCATGTATTTACCCCCCCACCACACACACACACACACACACAATCTCAGGGCAATCATGGCTTTTACCCACAGACTATGTCACAAGAAGTGCCAACTGGACAGGCTGAGTGGTCACACACTGGTCATCAGTGGGACTATCAATCAACCCTGAGAGCTCCACCATCCTCATCACTTGGGCGAGTTCCACCATCCTCATCACTTGGGCGAGCTCCACCATCTGCAGATGAAAATATAGCTGAAAGTACTCAAGCACCAGCAGATTCAGATAAATCTGCCCCACCAGAAACATCAGATGCAGCTGAACCTGTCCCACCAGAAATATCAGATGCAGCTGAACCTGTCCCAACAGAAACATCAGATGCAGCTGAACCTGCACCTCAAGCAACTAGAAGCCCTGCTGCTCAAGAGCCTGTGGATGCATTGTATTCTCTCCTTGGTGAGGAATACATTGCACTCCAGAGGAGGCTCATAACAAGCTCCGAGAGCAGACAAAGAGGCCAAGCGAGGTTCCACAGGAACCGAGAGGTTCTTCAGGAGCCAAGAGAGGTTACACAAATGTAGCATAGAGCTGCAGAGGGACATGGCAGCATCATTAAGTGGAAGTGTTCAAAACCAGTCACAGATGATGCGAATTCTGTCTGATATGCAGATGCAGATGGACAATAGATGGCGAGAACAAAATCAACTCTTGGGTGTGTTGGTTGAGCACTTTACACACCAGCAGGACATTGCCTCCAGCATATCATCTGTGGCCAGCACACCAGCAGAAACATCAGAATCTTCTCAAATCAGGAGAACAAGGCAATCCACTACAGTCACCACAGCCCCCTCATCCAAGAAGCCTAAAAAGAAATAAATATTCTTATAGTTCACCATAAATCTTGTCCTCTGTTATTTACCATATAATTGTCATCCACATCCATGTGAGGTGTGTTTTAGTACAGTAATATTGTTAAAACATATAATAATACCTGTGTGGAAATGGCAAACAAAAAGGTAATAGTATCATGACATATTCATGTTCTACCACATCACATAGTTGTGTATGAATGTTACATATAGTAATATTCACTTATAAGATGTAAATCAAGGTTTCTCACATCCAATATAAATTGACACATGGGTATATATATATATATATATATATAAATAATAATGTATTTATAGAAGGTGTGAACATAAGGTATACACCTCCATTTTCAGTCTTATTAATGATAGTCAATAAATCATAGTGACCTAAACATGAATTAAACAAATGAGACATTTTCAGTTGTTAGGGTGGTTAAGGGAAGTGGGGTGGGAGCAGTGACGTGCAGTAATAGGAGGCAGGGGAGGCTGTCCAATCAGAGAAGAAAGATTTTAAATAATATTTATTTAAAAAATAAAAATATGTTTGTCTTTTTTTTACAGCCTTGTAAAACCTTGTGTTATTTGTTATTGTGTTGTAGTGGGACAAATCTGCATAGGCAACCTAAGCAGTATTTATACTGATACTGTACAGATGCACTTAATTGTTTTGTAGAAAATATAAATAAATACAAAAAAAATATTTATTTATTTTTTCTACAATTTCAATTACTGTCTACAATTGTGCATCTATATCAATCTTTTTTTAAATTAAATTTTGAGTGTGTGTTTGAGTGAGTCTGTGTGTGTTTCACTGGGTTTGTGAGTGTGTGTCTGTGTATTTATGTATCTATCTACAAATTGTGTTTGACTGAGTCTGTCTGTCTGTGTTTTGTATGTTTCTGTATATGTGAGTCTGTATGTGTTTGAGTTAGTCTGTCTGAGTATGTGTCTGTGTGAGTGTGTTTGAGTGAGCCTGTGTGTGTTTTAGTGAGAGTGTGTCTGTATATGTGAGTCTGTGTGTGTGTCTGTGAGTCTGTGTGTGTTTGAGTTAGTCTGTGTGTGTGTGTATCTGATTCTGTGTGTATGACTGTGAGTCTGTGTGTCTGTATGTGTTTGTGTTAGTCTGTGTGAGTCTGAGTGTGTTTGAGTGTGTATGTCTGTGTGTGCTTGAGTAAGTCTGTATGTGTGTTTGAGTGAGTGTGTGAGTGTGTTTGTATGTGTGAGTCTGTTTGAGTCAGTCTGTGTGTGTCTGTGTATTTGTAGCACCAACAGATTCCATAACTATATAAATACAAGTATATGTTAAAGTGGCACAATAAAACTTGCATTAGTTCATTTCAATTTTAAAAAGAAGCAGCTTTGCACTATATTCACATTAACAAAAATGCTACTAGAAAAATATATTACTGTTTCAGGGCATATACACGTATGCTGCTCATGTGCTCTGGACCCTCATTCAAACATAGTGCCCATGATGGTCTGTATCATTTTATTGATGACTCAGTATGTGCCATACAAGCTATTGGTGGCACTATATTGGAATGCTGTTGCACAAGTCATAAGCAGCATATTTATGTATTCTGCTTAACCTGCAGTAACTTTTCCTAGCAGCAGTTTTTGCTACTGCAGCCTATTGCTAAAATGATTCTTTTTATGATTGAAATGCACTCATGTATTTAAATTTAGACTATTAAATCACTTTTAAAATTTAAATAAAAAAATGCTTTGCAAATGAGCAACAGCTTGAAACTTTTTTTCTTGTCATTATTATTGTAATTATCTGGTGTCTGTTTGTAAAATATGTTGTTACATAGTTACAGGGTAAAAATCTGACTGCAGATTTTGGGTCAGAACATGAGTTTAACTTGAAATAGATTTGCACTTATTTAAAAGCTTAAGCTGGCAGGAGACTTCTGCTTGTCACAGGCTAATTAAGCTACTACCTCTATTGGGTTCATATACTGTATGTGCTTCTCGGGCCATTGCCTCACCAGTCTCAGACCTCACTGCACGTCACTGCCCCTGACCCAATCCCATCATTGAAATCTCGCAATCGTGTGCGCGATTGCACGTTGTTCCGATTTAGACAAATGAATCCGGTCATCAAAGGGTTAAAGAAAGAAACCTTGCACAGTAAAATAGTTTGATAAATTGGCACATAAACTGTATAACCTCCACTCAAATAAGAGAACTGTTTCATTTCTATATATATATATAATTTCCATATAGTTTAGCTTATCCTATATATTATAAAAGGCCAAGTGTGTTTGTCCGAAGCTGTCATGCGCAGTAGAGACAGCACAAGGACAAACACACCTGGCCTTGGATTCCCTACCTGATCTGCCGACTGCCGTGAGAAGAAGTGGGCGTGACCGAGTGTGAAGGGGCGTGGCCCGACAGGAAGACCCGTGAAGGGGCGTGGCCTATCGTGAAAGCCCTGAAGGGGGCGGGGCCGGGGGCAGGGCCGTGAAAGGCCGTGGAGAGAGCTCAAACAGCTCAAAAGAGGGGAGAGGGGGGAGAGAGAGATCAAGGGGGGGAGAAAGAGACAGGGGAGAAAGAGAGAGAGGGGGAGAGAGAGAGAGGGGAGATGGAGAGAGGGGAGAGAAAAAGAGGGGAGATGTGGAGAGAGGGGAGAGAAAGAGGGTAGAGAGAGAGGGGAGAGAGAAAGAGAGAGGGGGGGAGATAGAGAGGGGAGAGAGAGAGAGGGGGGAGAGAGGGGAGAGAGAGAGACAGAGAGGGGAGATAGGGAGAGAGAGGGGAGAGAGTGAGAGGGGAGAGAGAGAGAGGGGAGAGAGAGGGGAGATGTGGAGAGAGAGAGGGGAGAGAAAGAAGGGGGAGAGGGGAGAGAGAGATCAAGGGGGGGAGAAAGAGACAGGGGAGAAAGAGAGAGAGGGGGAG